>NC_090893.1:38068303-38095803 GCF_036669925.1 Montipora capricornis
GTAGCGAACTGATTGGATGAATTTCGGCTTTGGCGGGGGCTTTAATATATAAAAATTGTCCCCGGGCACGCAATGCCTGTCGGTTGAAGGTCGGCCTTTAACTGCCTATTATTGGAGAAATGGTCGTGCTGTACGCATAACACGAATTTCAGAACATTTCTTTAGCGTGCTCTGCGTAACTTGAAAAAATTACGGTTTTGACGACAACTGTTAAGAGCGTCAAGGAACTCACCTAGCTTGTGTCTTTTTCACAATTGACGTTTTGTGTGTTTTATCGCATCCACAGGGAAGAAACACTGGATTCTAATTGTTGTCACAGTGGTCTCTTTCATTTTGGCTTTACTGGTCGTGTTGTTTTTCTACCTTGCTTGGCAGCACAGAAGGCGGAAGCGTAAAATGGCTTTCTTTGCTCAGAAATGTAAGTAAATCGGAATAAGAAACCGATTCAAAAGCTAAAATTAGCCATGCAAAATTTTCAGCATGCTCATTGGCTAAGAAGTCGTCAATTAATCCCAAACGGTGCAGAAAAAAATTGAAATTAAATTAATTGACAGGAAAGTCGCGAAAGCGCAATGAAAGAAAATGGCGTCTAGGTTAGGGGAAAGTAACAACTTACTTTTTAATTCAGAGTTTGTAAGATGTGAGATTTTTTTTTTTTGGGGGGGGGGGGGGGCGGTTTCCACAAGTGCTAGCATGTCGATGTTAATCGTGGTTGTCATTTTCAGTGAATAACGTTAATTTAGGAGGGGCTAGTGAGCCATGACTCGAAATAAACACGATAGGAGTTATCTCATGATTTATCTCGTGAGCCCTTCGGGCTCGTGCAACGCTCGTTAGCCTTAGGAGAATTTACTCTCAAGATTATTTATCCCAAATGGTACTCGAAATCATGTGAATACCTGTTCAAACAAGCAAATAAATATGTCGCGGGGTTTAAACCCCCGAACTTTTGTAGAATTTTCTTGCAAACTGCGATCGAAGTCAGACCAGCATCCCATGACTACGATCGTACAACTCCATTGTATTTGTAGAACGGCACTCTTCACTCGTGCAAGCTAAATCCTATTTAATATCTCGTCTGAAAATAGCTTGATCTGTGAAAATGCCGTTACATAGAGCTACTAGTATTCTTGGTTTTCACATGACGTCACGCCCGACATGTTGGAGTCCCCAAACAATGAGGCGGCGGCCATGTTGAAGTCCCTATCTTCCGGGAATTGAACTCAACTGTTATGCAAACTCTTTCTATTGTTTTGGTTGAAAAACATGGCTGTTGATCACGTGAGTGAAACCCAAGAATTTGGAGTTGTAGGCTTCTGGTTATGAGCGCCTTGTCAGACCTTTTCGAAGGATGCTCACTTCGACAAAGGTGAAGGAGATAGAGTGGTATAATAAACGAAACAAAAGGGTAAAAGAGAAAGCAATCGACGTACTACGTATTCAGCGAACACAACTGCTTTAATTTCCTCGATAATCTCGATACAACACGATTCTCGACTCGTTCGAAAGAAAAAATCGGCTGGACATCAATCTTATTTAAAAAATCACGTGAACGGAACTGTCACCCAAAAACGGCGGCCATGTTGGTGTCCCCAACTAATCCTACGAGAATTGAGCTCTATTATTATGCAAACCGGGAACCATGAGTCGCAGCCTCATGTGCACTATGTCCTTGAGTCAATCTTTGCACATATCTTTCTATTTTTAGAACTAACCCTACAGCAGGAGGCTCACATTTACATCCATTTAGATCAGTTTGCACAATTTTCATACATTGTTTTTGCTAGTTTTGTCTTCGTTAGACAAAGACTTTATTCTGATTGGCCATTTTAAACAGTGCATGCAGTGCCGGAGAAATCGTGGCGTTCTAAAAATGGAAAGATACGAGCGAAGGTTGACTCATTGGGGTGGTATGGGAGAGACAAGCTCCTACTCATGGACTACTGTGCAAACGTTTTCTCTTGTTAGGTCACGTGATTTGTCACGTGATTAAAAACACTCTCTAACACTTCTTTTAGTATAATATTTTGAAGGGGCCAATGCAATAGCTGGAAACTTCCACGTTCAAATGTCGAGAACAAACTACCGGTTATTTCCCTTCTATAGAATTGGTACGAAAATATGGAATGGTATCAGGTATCCCCTCTGAACCTCGCCAGCTCAGGAAAACACAACCTCGTTCCCAGGTTCTCTATTCTCTGCCTCCCTTGTCGTTGGGGAGAAAAAAGAAGCAGGGAAGAGAGCCTGGGAACGAAGTTGTTGAAAACACACTTCAAACATAAATTGAGCGAATTGCTCCTAAAGTTCCTTGAAATTGAGGAGATGAATGTGGATGTGCGCTACATTGATCTTTCAAAATGTATGGCTTTTCTTTGACCGTTACCTTTAATACCTCAAATCATTTTTACAACATTTTTTCTGTCTTATGTACGTGGCGTTTATTTGTGTAATTCTTGTTGTGTAACTCTTGTCAGTTTCCAAGTGTATTTTTGCTTACTTTGTTGTGAGAGCCAGTCATATTGTCGTCCTGTAAGTGGCCTGCCTAGAATAGCTGTGCTAACTGTGGGCTACCATGGTGTTTGTATATGGTTTTACGATAGTTATTTCTTTGTTAATAAAGTGAAAGTGAATGTGTGTTATTTTCACAGATGCTCAAGAAGGACCTGATTGTCAGTTCACCCACGATGTATTCGTATCCTACAGCTCTAAAGACTACGACTGGGTGAAAGACAATTTGCAACCTCTTTTCGATCAAAGCAATATCGAGTACATCATTCACTCCCGCGACTTCATTCCCGGCAAAGCGTTTTTTGATAACATGGCGGATAGTGTGTACAGCAGTCGCAAAGTGATTTTTGTCATGTCAAAAAACTATCTATCCAGCGGTTTCTGCAAAGATGAGATGGACATGGCCCTTTTTAGAGCTGCGCGGAACGGCGAAAACGGGTCCTTGATCGTGGTGAAGATTGATGACGTAAAACCGCAGGACATACCAAAGAGTCTTCGTCACAAGACCTTCATCGACTACACCAGCAAAGAGGAAGCGACCACGTGGAAAAAGAGAATGCTGGAATTTGTTTCGTTTGCGAACAGATCATTCAGTACTTCGAAGGTAGAAGGGTTGGTGGACACATTGGATACCAAGTCGCTCATCCCAAACAAATTCAAACTGAAAAGGAAGAAAGAACAATTATCAGGCTTGCTAACAAAAGTTTGTTGTAAAACGAAAGTGCACCCAGCCTGCCAGCAGAGTCTCTCTTGACTCGGCGAGAAAGAAAGGACTGCAGAAATCGCACAGAATAAAGCTAATCTTCAGGTGGAAGGTTTTTTCTGCAAAATTATAAACGTTTTAAAATTCAATTGACATAAGCCTAAGCTGTGTAAACCGGGAGTGGCATAAGCACAAGAAAAAGGAATCGTTTTCATTGTAGAGTGGTTTTGCCACAAGGAAATGTTTACACAGTGAAGAGGAACTGGCCTGAAAGCTTTAAGTATAGTAAACTCTAGTATATGTAAGTCAAAGACAGGGGCGTAGCGTTTATATACGCACGTACGCCCGTGCGTACAGCTCAAATCCGGGAATCCTTATTCCATGGAGAGGTTAATTTTTTTTAGTAATTTTAAAATCGGGCCACGTTTTTTTAAATTTCGAGTTAAACTGGTGTCTCCCTGGGTGAGTATTTCCAGTATCTTTTCATTAACCCATAGACGCCAGGCCAAACGGATCCAACATCCTCCAACATTGTTGGATGCTTTTGAAAAGTGTGGAAAGAGGTGACCAAATGAATGCAACACGTTGAATCCAGAATTTTGGACTCAAGGGTCTGGAACCAAAATCTACGCAGATTTCTTTGAAAACAAACTTAAAATTTTTCTGGGGGAGCATGTCCCCAGAGCTTCCTTCTTTGGGCGCTTGAAACATTCTTCGTGTGCGTACACCTTCAAAATCTCACGCTACGCCCCTGAAAGTGGTGGTTATCTTTTAAGGGTAAGGAAATTACACGTGTTTAAGGATTGTATTTACTCACGAATTAGTTAGGAATTAGTTTAAATTTTAAGAACTCAATTAATTTTAGGATTAGCCGTTATGATTAGTTTTTCCTTGCTTTTTTTCTTCTGTTGTTTATACGTTAATAAAGTTGTTGTGAACTAGGTAGTACATGGTAGTGTGTTGTGTGATCGAGGGAAAGGGTTTGGTTTTCTTTTCTGTCCTTTCTTTTCTTTCTCGTGTGTTGTTTTCCCCAAGGGAGTCCCCCTCGGCTATCGTCACAATGGGACTTGAACCCAGCATGACACTCAGTAGCTGAGTACTTTCTCTTAGTCTCACTTTTGTTCACGAACCCATTTTCAACACAACTAAAATGAAATCAAAAAGAGCACAAAGGAAAATAATCACGAATCCTCTACTGCTTCCTTGGAACGGAAGATTCATTCATTGATTCATTCGCCCGATTTGGGTCTTGAACCCGTAACCCTCTGCTAAAAGTCCGATGCTCTACCTAGGACAGATCCCTGAATTACGTCCACTTGTTCAAACCGTTTCACACCAATTTTGGTTATTATCCTCATTCATGTAATTAGCTGAGTACTTTCTTTTAGTCTAACTTTCGTTCACGAAACCATTTTCAACACAACTAAAATGAAATCAAAAAGAACATGAAGGAATAATGACAAATCCACTACTGCTTTCCTAAAGCCGAAAGGAAAGTTGAACCAACATGATCTGATTTATTCGCCCGATATGGGACCTGAACCCAAGACCCTCAGATTAAAAGTCTGATGCTTTACCGACTGCGTTAACTGGGCTCGGGTCGTTGGTCGTTGACTCAGAGCCCTCAAGTACATCCACAAGTTCATACCGTTTAACACGAATTTGGATTGTTATCCTCATTCGTATAATTAGCTGAGTATTAAGTCAGACCATGGCGAAGGAAACAATAAAATAAAATCCGCCCGAAGTACCCAGCAGGAGCAAGTAAACTTTACGAATAAGACAACACCTACGAGTGCGACAGCGACACCACTCTGCTTCTGATGTCGTGGCAGCCATCACTAACTCCGCCAACAAAATTGCTCAGCATTTGATAAATAATGCAATAAGTGCGGGATCATGATCGGTCATTTCGCTCGAGCCTGTAAAGGGGGAATCAGAAGACAAGGAAGGTGGCATCAATCTAACTTTGTCAATGTTGAATTAGGTGAAGAGGCATTTGCAGTTGGTAGTGAGACAGCACCTAAACGGCATACAAGAAACTTCTTCGCTCACCTACAGCTCTTTCACAGGGAGAAAACGGCAATTGTAAAAGCATAAATGGACTCAGCGCCAACTTGCAATAATAGGGAGCTTTAGCACGCACGTTTTTGAGGCGCGGATGGCAACCGGAAGAGAACATTTCGCGTGTCAAGACAAAGATGTTTCGCAGATTTTTATACTAATCATCTCTAATGGAAAAAAGATACTGAGCAATGGTTGCCGTCCGCGCCTCAAGAACGCTCTCTACCCAGCCATCTCATGAGCCAGTATGTTCCCAGGACCAGAAGCAGAATAGGCCTTATCACACTTTTGACCGCCATTTTGACGGGTAGGCAAAGAGTAAAGAATTTGTAGTGTTTATATGGCGATCCGATGTCAAATAATTTTCGTTAAACGCTAGTTGTGAAAACATTATGAATTGATAACTGAAGGTACAGGGCAAAAGGTTATACAAACCAAATTTTAGGCACTAACCTTTCACAGAAGATGCCCGGCAGCGTTTTCAATTTTTCCATAGATTTGTAATTCTTTTCCCCCGCGAATTTTCAGTAACAATTACAAACAAATGTATGGAAAAATCGAAAACGCTACCACGCAGCTTTTAACGAAGGCTGTCCCTAAAAATTGGTCTGTATAATCATTTACCCTGTACCTTCAGTTCGCGATTCATAATTTTTTACTTTGCCAAGTGCGACCCATGCCGAACTAGCGTTTAACGAAAATTATTTCACATCCGATCCCCATATAAACACTACAAATTTTTTACGCTTTGCCTACCCGTCAAAATGGCCTTCAAAACCGTGATAAGGCCTAACACATATGGAAGCCAAACGTATGCGACGTATGCGACGTATGCGACAGAAACGGTAAACTGAGGACAATAGACTTTCGTAACTTATGTAACTCGCATAGACCCTTTGCATAAATGGCGCCCAAATTTGAATAACAATACTTGATACATCCTGAGCCTCACATTCATGAGAAAAATCCTTTGTCTTGAAACACAAACACGAGGCTAAGGATGTATCAAGTTCAGCATTTATGCAAAGGGTCTATGTATTTGATTCGCAACAAGTGCATTAAAATTCAGTTTTTGACTGCTCGTAACAGGGTTGTCAACAACATAATTAGCTTATTATTTCCTTTTAGTCTCACTTGTGTTCACCAAACAATTTCAAAAGAACCATTTTTAAAAAGAACATGAAGGAAATATCAAAAGTCTAGTACTGCTTCCTTTACTAGACCAACATAATCCAATTCATTTTCCCGATATGAGACTTGAACCCATGACCCTCAGAATAAAAGCCTGATGCTTTACCTACTGAGCTAACCGGACTAGTGTCTTTGTTCACTTAGGGCTCGTTCGATTGACCCTATTCCGGAATAAGAATACGTGAAGTGATGATTTAAGACGGTATATTTGGAGTGTTTCGAAGCAGCAAGGATAATAAAAATATGTTTAAAATAGCATTTTAGCAGATGTTTGACAATTTTAGTGTGAATGTCCGTAAAAACGAAGGATTCCTAACTTATATTCCATGTATTCCTATTCCGGAATATGGTCAATCGAAAGCACCCTCAGTCAGAGCCCTCAACTACATCCACAAATTGTGACGGTTTGCGATCCCCTGGGTCTCGCGAAATAGCGAGAAGAAAATAAGAGAAAACTAAGGGTAAAGCAACGTATTTCACACCCCTTCCCACAAACCCGCAACACAGCATAAATTTTTAGTAAACGCGTACGACTTTAATTAAGGATAAAAGTTAACTACAAGTAAAACAGTTACGACAGTTACTATCTCTAAATTAACTAATCTTACTTAGCTTTACTTAATGCTAATATATACTTAAACGACAATACGAAATGAACTAAATACTTTACTTTAATATTTACAGACAATAAGTTCAGTTCTCCGTCAGCCTTCGTGCCTTCTCAAGGTTCTTGTAAGTCCAGTCGGCTAATCCTGCAACCATCCACTTCCACTTTCAGCAAACCTACGAACGTAGTCACGTCTTCTGTTAGTCCACAAGACTCTCACTTTCGTCGCCGAACTTTTCCTCCAAAAACTTCCTCTATAAATATATTTGCCACCGCCGACAAAGGAGTTTTGTCTGGGAATTTCGCGGTCGGCTCCCACCAATGACTCTTGGCAGTGTTTCTCTTTTCCACTTTCTTTAGACTTTCACCTTTCCACTTTGACTTCTCTCCGGCTTTCCCTCTCCTAGCAGTCTTCTCGTCAACTGACCTTTTTCCAACCGCCTTTACAACCCGCTACTTACATTTATATCTTTACATAACAATGCACTCCACATCAACACTTATTGAAAAACCTATTGTTAAAACACGACCCTAACGAACCAATAGTTACAAAAGCATCTCCACAATGGAGACTTAAAAGAACAAATAGACTAACAAACTATTCTCTAATGTACTAATTGCGGTAGACTACGATACGAAATTAACACTAAGTAATTAACACGAGCGGAATAAACTATGAACTAACGAAACAAAGAACTAAAGAAAAAGGAATTTTGTGACACCTCCCCCCCTAACAAGTCTATTTTTTGGGGAAGAGTAACAAAGGGGGAAAAAAAAAAATAGAATAGTAACAGCCCGATACAAAATTTGAGCCCTAAACTCTGCTAAGGGCGTCCACGTTGCCGTGGGTCTTGCAACTTTTATGCTCGACCTGCATATCATACTCTTGAAGGGTGAGACTCCAGCGAAGTAATTTTTTGTTCTTGTTACGCACCTGCCCTAACCAAACTAAAGGATTGTGATCTGTTTGTAACTTAAATTTTCTACCAAACAAATAATATCTAAACAGCTCAACAGCCCAAACAATCCCTAAGCATTCTTTCTCCGTCGTGGACAGCTTTTCCTCTCTTAGCTGAAGCTTTCTACTGGCATAAGCCACTGGATGCTCTTCTCCGTCTTTACTTAACTGGCTCAAAATAGCTCCCAAGCCTCTGTTGGACGCGTCTACTTGCAAAGTAAATGGTTCGTCCCAATGTGGCGGTCGTAAGACTGGGGGTTCTTGCAAAGCTTGCTTTAAATCCTCAAACGCTTCCTCGTGTGTCTGCAGCCACTCAATTCTAGTTGGTCCCTTACCTCGTGTTAGATCTGTTAGAGTAGCGGCCCTCTGAGAGGAATTGGGAATGAACTTGCGGTAGTAGCCGACAAGTCCAAGGAACGATCTAATCTGTCTTTTGGTTTCAGGTCTAGGGAACTCTTTTATCGACTTAACCAAAGCCAAACGTGGTTCAATCTTGTCTTTTCCAACACGATGACCCACAAAATCTACTGTTTCCATAGCAATTTTACATTTAGAAGGGCGCGCGCATAGGCTGCACTCCCGCAATCGTTGCAGAACCTGGCCAAGTTCCACTAGATGTTGTGAAAAGGAAGTGTGTGTGTCTACTTCAAGATCATCAATGTAGGCTCCTGCAAAATTAAACCCTTTTAAAACGACATCTGACATCATTCGTTGGAAAGTGGCCCCGGCAGTCTTCATACCAAAAGGCATGACCAGAAATTCATATAATCCTTTTGTGGTGATAAAAGCTGATTTTTCGATTGTTGATTTATCTAGAGGAATCTGCCAGTATCCCTTAGTGAGGTCAAGGGTGGTGATGTACGTAGCCAAGGCTATTTTCTCAATCATGCGGTCCGTAGATGGAACCGGGTAGGCATCCATTTAAGTAATACTGTTAAGTTTTCTATAATCGACGCAAAGTCGTATGGTACCATCAGGTTTGGGGACGACAACGACAGGGAAGGCCCAGGGGCTGGCTGAGGGGCGAATGATACCCATTTTTAACATGTTTTCTATTTCGTTGTTTACGACTTCCTCTAGTTTCTGAGGTACCTTATAGGGAGAACAACGTATTGGTGCAGAGTCGCCCGTGTCAATCCGATGTGTCGCTACGCTAGTGACACTGGGGTTACCAGAAAAGACATCTGCGTATTTTCGTAAAAGGTCCTTCACCTGATCTTTCTGGTCCTTGGTTAAAGCATCCGAAATGATAACATCCTCCCAAGTTTCATTTTTGCAAAATGGGGATATGCATTTTTCATGTGGTAAAGAGGTTTCGAAAGATTCTGACATTATATAGGAAGCCGTCTCGTCCCTACTCTGCCATTTACTTAATAGATTAATGTGATAGACTCGGTGTTGTTTGTGGGACTTACCGGTGTCGATCTCATAGTGCAAACCATCATTGAAAACCTTCGTCACTTTAAATGGGCCCTGCCAATGCACTTCCAACTTACTCCCTGGAGTAGGAAGAAGAACCAATGCCTTGTCACCGACTTTTAAACTACGTGTGGAACTATGAACGTCATGCAATCGTTTCTGAGTACCTTGCACTCTCTTCATACGATCTTGTACCAGACGCTGCATCATTGCCAGTCTCCTGCGAATTTCAAGGACATGACTCACAAGGTTCCTTTCAGATTTAATTTCCTTCCCAAGCCACGACTCCTTGATTACTGAGAGGGGTCCTCTTACTGTACGTCCAAAAAGCAACTCGAAAGGGGAGTACCCTGTGGATTCACATGGAACTTCCCTATATGCAAACAGCAAATAAGGAAGGAACTTATCCCAGCTTTGTACCCGCTCTTGCGCAAATTTCTTTAACATCGCCTTGAGCGTGCCATTAAATCTCTCAACCAAACCGTTTCCTTCAGGGTGATAAACCGATGTTTTGATCTTTGTAATGCCTAATTGCTCATATAGTTGTGTCATAAGTCGGCCCACAAAATTGGATCCCTGGTCAGATACTAACTCTTGGGGAATTCCCATTCTACAGAAATATTGGACAAGTGCATCCGCGACGGTTTTGGAACTAACACTCCTCAAGGGAATGGCCTCAGGATAACGAGTAGCATAGTCTACAATGGTAAGAATATATTTATAGCCAGTGCTGGACCGTGGCAATTCTCCTACAATGTCGATTGCAATCTTTCTGAAAGGTTCGGTCACGAACGCTACGGGGCTCAAGGGGGCCCTATTTGACTTCAACTTCCTGGCCACTAACTGACATTGTGGGCAGGTGGCACAGTACTTACGAATGTCGAAGGCGAGACCAGGCCAATAAAAATGGATCCCTATGCGACTTAACGTTTTTGAGGTGCCCATGTGTCCTGAAAGGGGTATAGTGTGACCAATACGGAGAATTTCGTTTCTGTAAGATTCAGGGATTACAATCCGATCAACAAACCTGACTCCATTGTGTACGCTTTTGTTGAACCTGCGGTGCATTAGTAACCCTCCCTTGAGAAAGAAACCGTCCGTTTCCATGGGTTCCTTGTAAGTAGCTCCATTACGCGCTTTTAAGAGGGTCACATCTGAATTCTGGTCTTTTATTAACTGTTCTTTATTTCTATCGAGAATATTGAGGGGTAAATGATCCGCACGTGTATCCTCATCTGAGTCACTATCCGAGAGCTCAACCGAGTTCTCACACGCTTCCACACCTACGTCTTTGTCCCCGAAAAGTATTCGCAAGTCGCCTTCATTAAGACCATTTTTTTTAGACTCCCTTTCCGACAGATTTTTAAGTGCGAGTGCATTTTCGCGGTCAACCAAACTATCGGCTCGCTGCTGGGCCTCTTCAAGCGCCTTTTGTCGCCTCGTTAGCACAAAGGCTTCAACACCTTTGGAGCCGTCCACCGAAACATTTTTCTCCCACTGTCTAAGAACATCGTCTCTAGAAAGTGTTTGCCCGAAAGACGATCTGCCGAGCAGGCAATCAACGGGTAGTTTACTCAAAACTCCCACTAATTCTAAATGTTCACCCTGATCGCTTTCAAACTGAACCCAAGCTAAAGGGACTATGAGGCGTTCTCCCGATGCAGTTAGGACTGTAATATCGTCTCCTGTAAAGGAATCTTTGTCAACCATAAATCTTTCATGTACTAGGGTCCTCGTACAACCAGAGTCTACGACCATCTCTGCAGGTATCCCACTTATCTTGCCTCTAACGTTACAAGGTGGAAACTGCGGTCGTTTAGGTTCTAGGGGTGTCATACATAACAAGGAACCCTGGGGAGGCTTAATTCGGCCCCTGCTACAGTTGAAAGACATGTGACCAAGCTGACCACACTTAAAACAAGTTATCTCAGGCTTTGGCTTTGCACTTCTACTGGATGGGGAGGGGTGGATCTTGGATTGTGTGAATGACCTCTGAGTTTCTTTCTGTACTGGAACGACTGAGCTCCTTTTTTGTTTAAAACCCTGACTACCGAATGGCGCGTACCTACCATCAACAAGGGGACCCTTACGCGATTGCACGTGTAAATTTGCCATATTACCAAGTTCTTCAGCATTCACAGGTTTGCGTTCCTTTAACCAGGCTCTAAGTTCGGGACTTACCGCGTCCAAAAGCCTCTCAATCATGATCTGCTCTGAAATCTTCTCCGGGTCACCTGTAGCCCCCGCAACGTCCATCCAACGATTTAAATATCGTCTTGTACGATTGGCCCACTGCACAAAATCTTCGTCCGGTAGCTTCTCTGATGTTCGGAACCTATACCTGTAATGATCAGCAGTTAGTTGGTAGGCTTTGATAATCACTGACTTACACTCATAATAATCTTGGCACTTGGGGTCCGGAATCTCTAAGTAAACTGATTTCGCCTTCTCAGTGAGCTTGGGTACCAGGTTACCAATCCACTCAATTTCTGGTAGAGACTGTGCCTTTACGGTCATCTCAAAAATTCTAAAATAGTCGTCTATATCCTCGTTGTCTCGCATTTCTCTGACCTTTATAAACTTTGGCCTTCTAGCACTTGATTGAATCCTTTCCGATTCCCTGACGGCAAATTGTTCACTCTCATCTCGAAGTAATCTAATTCGTTCCCCCTCTCTAATTATTCTCTCTTCTTCCTCGCGCGCTTTTTGCCTCTCGTATTCCCATTTTTCCCTTTCATGCGCTCGTTTCTCCTTTTCCGCCTCTCTCTCCTCCTGCTGAATCTTTCTTCGCAATTCCAGCGTTTGCAGTTCATACTCTTGTAATTGTAACCGCTGCTCAAAACTAATACCGCTCACAGGCTCCTCGCCTGTACCGATGGGCTCAATTCCCTCTATCGAGTCTGTCTCTATCTGCGTCATAAGTTTGTCATGCACCCTAAGTTTACTCGCTAATGTCTTGATACCATCCTTACTAATGAAAGCAATAGATCTTCTGCTAGCTTCAATTCTTAGGTCTTCTAATGTCCAAGAGCCATAGTCAGAATTCGTCGCCATAAAGAGTAGCTGTGCTCCGCGATTGTGTCTGAGGTGTGAGATACAAGCACCAGGGGAAATCTTATCCCACTCCTGACACCAAAAATTATGTGACGGTTTGCGATCCCCTGGGTCTCGCGAAATAGCGAGAAGAAAATAAGAGAAAACTAAGGGTAAAGCAACGTATTTCACAACCCTTCCCACAAACCCGCAACACAGCATAAATTTTTAGTAAACGCGTACGACTTTAATTAAGGATAAAAGTTAACTACAAGTAAAACAGTTACGACAGTTACTATCTCTAAATTAACTAATCTTACTTAGCTTTACTTAATGCTAATATATACTTAAACGACAATACGAAATGAACTAAATACTTTACTTTAATATTTACAGACAATAAGTTCAGTTCTCCGTCAGCCTTCGTGCCTTCTCAAGGTTCTTGTAAGTCCAGTCGGCTAATCCTGCAACCATCCACTTCCACTTTCAGCAAACCTACGAACGTAGTCACGTCTTCTGTTAGTCCACAAGACTCTCACTTTCGTCGCCGAACTTTTCCTCCAAAAACTTCCTCTATAAATATATTTGCCACCGCCGACAAAGGAGTTTTGTCTGGGAATTTCGCGGTCGGCTCCCACCAATGACTCTTGGCAGTGTTTCTCTTTTCCACTTTCTTTAGACTTTCACCTTTCCACTTTGACTTCTCTCCGGCTTTCCCTCTCCTAGCAGTCTTCTCGTCAACTGACCTTTTTCCAACCGCCTTTACAACTCGCTACTTACATTTATATCTTTACATAACAATGCACTCCACATCAACACTTATTGAAAAACCTATTGTTAAAACACGACCCTAACGAACCAATAGTTACAAAAGCATCTCCACAATGGAGACTTAAAAGAACAAATAGACTAACAAACTATTCTCTAATGTACTAATTGCGGTAGACTACGATACGAAATTAACACTAAGTAATTAACACGAGCGGAATAAACTATGAACTAACGAAACAAAGAACTAAAGAAAAAGGAATTTTGTGACACAAATTCACACCGTTTAACACGAATTTTGATTATTATCCTCATTTGTATAATTAAGTGACTATTTACTGGGTTGCCAGTATGGCAAACCCTGTCGGGGTCTGCGTTTCATTTGTTTGTTTTCTTTTTTTTTTTCCGTGTCGGTAAAAGTCTTGCCTGTCACTCCCCTGCTAAGTGGTGTCTTTGTGCATAGAGCCTTCTGCGCGTATTTTCTTAGGATCGAGTGGGTAGTGGGAAATGCGTAGATTTCTCTGGTGGACACAGTAGAACGATTAACTTAACCGGCAATGGCGTCGAAAGTCATGTAACGCGAATGGCGTTTTAGTGGATCTTTGAACAAAATGTATCCTTATGAGGCTCAATAATGGCAAGTCAATTGGATACTGAACAAGAAAGGCGGAGGAATCTTAAAAGCGACGAGTGATGGACTTCGACAACAATCTGTCGCCCGTCGAGCCAAAATCAAAGTGAGCTGCATTTCTAATATTTTACCAAGTGTGCTGTTATGTAGAACACTGAAACCAAATGGAAAATCCTCTAGTAACTTATGGGTTCAACAAAGACAGAGAACGAATCGAACACCTTAAGTGGATCTGTGATCAACTCTGCACAGTCTTCAGGTAAAAATAATAGTTGGAAATGTGACAGCCAAGAATTATTTGAAAGAAAGCTTGTCGTCTATTTTGTGCTTCATTATTCAAGGAAAAGGTTCTTCATGGAAAAGGTTTCATTCGGAAATTTTAGTTTGTTGTAATATTACGCATATTTGGAACGATTGAGTTTTTTCTCTTCACGCACGTAATGAAATAGGAAGGGGTTTTTGTCTCTAATAGCAAATATGTTGTTTGTTTCAAAAAATTGTTCGCTGGAAAAGGTGGCCTTTATGAATTCATCATGCTTTATAATATGCGAGCTTAACCGGATAGTTTTTATGGCAATAGTAAAGTATTTTCGTGTCAAAATGAGGTTAGCGTCTTTCTGTTGTGCTAACTTAATTAAATATAAATATACATTCTGCCTCGTGAGTTTGTTATTCTCGTTAACCAGCAATGGCGTCGAAAATCATTGCAACGCGAATGGCGTTTTAGTGCATCTTATGTTGTTTGTTGCAATAAAATGTTTTGCTGGAAAAGGATTCTGTTATATTTTCTGCCTTTGTGAATTATAATATCATGCTGTGTATTGAATTTTCGAGTTTAAGGTTGAAATGTGATATGGGAGGATACTTTTAGTATTGCCCTGCAAACAGGAAAGGTTCACGAAAATAAACAGGTCTGTTGGAAGCGCCCTTGAGTTTTAACAGAATGAGCCCAAAAATCAGTGAAAAATTGTGACGCCGATGAACAATAAAGTAGCAGCTATTCCCAAAATGATGGAATTACCAGTTGATAAATAATCTCGTCTTGGAGAGTAAATTTTTGACTTTGCAGAAACAATGGTGGGCGATTGTGATCTTTGTTTTGAAATCGCTCATTTATTGTCAGACTTTATAAAACTTGACAGAAAAAGAAACTTACGAAAACCCGGTATCTTGTCATCATTTGACACAGATGTTTCACTGTTTGGTGAGTAAACATGCCGCAGTAACTTAATCACGGCGCCCGCTGAATTCCGGCGATGTCACTTTCGATTTTGCGATTTATTTGTGCAGCCAAAAGTAGAATAACAAAATTGAACGTTGCAAAAATCTTCCAAAATGTTTGTCGCTTATCGTAACTTTTTATATTCCATATTCACGGTTCAAAATTAATGTTGTTTTCATGTCGTAAATATTTTATTCTCGATCGACCATCCCGGAAACTTCCTTCTGCTCTTTCTAAAAACTGTGTATCGATAGTTATTTACTTTTGCATCAATATTTGTTTTGCATAAAGCAAGCTAACAAAATCTGTACTTCGCTGAGTTCGCATTTGTTAGCGTTAATAGCATTTTCGGTCCGATGCTTCTGTTCTATGAAGGGATATATTGTTTAGGTCTCCCATTCAGTTACTAACCCCCTCCGGACAGGGTAAAAAAAAAACTTCAGTGAACTTTAGTTTTAGTATTACAAAGCTGTCAGATGCTCAGAGGGCACGCTTAAACTTGTGGTGAAAAGAAGTTGTAAGGGAACTTGAAAATTATCAGCCCTGAGGACAATGTTTCTCGCTTCTCTTTTATTTTTTTATTCTTCAGAGACTGGAATGCTGTAATTCCAATACCACACAATTCAGTGCCTTCTGATTTTCTGTAACACGTACCACAGGCAACCCAGTGTATGCTTCCCGGAAGCATCTCGTTTCATGGCATGGATAATATTAATGATATATTTTTCTGTTTTATTACTAGATCGAATGAAATTATTAATTCTCATGTGCCTCTGTGGAAGCTTTCAAGAAAGAAAATCAAGTTTAGATCAAAACCTTGGATATTTATTGGCCTTCAAACGTCAATAAACACTAAGAATGTGATATACAGGAGATTCATCAGGACTAGAAATTAGTGCCTGTATGCCAAATTCAAACTATTTAGAAATAAGTTAAATCATTTAATTAAAATTAGCAAGAAATTGTATTATGAGAACTATTTCAGGTGCAACAAGTTAAATATAAAAAATATTTGGAAAGGCATAAGACAAATTGTAGCCCTCAAACCCATGGCTTATGTTACCCCTTTTGAAATAGTTGTTAATTCCTCTAACAAAGTTAGTTTTGTCCACCACTTATGACATTGCAAACGAGTTTAATGATTACTTTGCAAATATTGGGAAGAATTTGAGTCAAGCTATCCCAAGGGTTGACACTAATTTTTCAGAGTGTTAAGTATTTATGAGTCAATGAGTCAATGAGTCAACGAGTTAGTGCAGTTAATTAAACCATAAAATGAAAGCTAAAATATTTGAGAGTGCTTAGGCCTAATCACTGAAACGAGGGCTTAGGCTTAATCAACAAATTATTGCTATATTGACTGTGAGTCTCATTGACTCATTTGACTCAAAACATGCGTTCTCAATTTTTCAACCTTTCTTTTTAAGCCATTAACTAACAGCTTTTTTTCTTAGTGCCACTTCTCTTCAAGAAATTCAGGGTATTATTTCTAGTCTTAGATCTGGAAAAGCATGTGGCCCCTTTAGTATCCCTGTTCCCCTTCTGAAGATTTTAAAGTTTGTGATCTCTAAGCCTCTGGAGATTTTATATAATTTCTCATTTTCCTCTGGCTCTGTTCCTGATGCTTTTAAAATTGCACGTGTTACTCCTGTCTTCAAGTCTGGAAGCTTGCCTTGAGATCCGCAGATCCCGGGTTCAAGACCCGCGCTGACCACTCGTTGAATTTGATCCTGGTAGTCCCTGGTTCAACTTCCCAGCTGCACTTGTAAATAGCCAACTGGTTTGCCTCCGGCCAGTTGGGATTCTTAACAGCTGTTGTTGTTCTGTTCCGCCGTTTCTAAGTTTCATTGTCCCTGAAAAACCCCTATGGGGAGCGGTCAATTAAGTATGTATTGTATTGTATTGTATTGATCTCGTCTGTTGCTAACAAGGTACAGACTAATATCTCTTCTTTCAATTCTTAATCAGATTCTAGAAAATTTAATTTTTAATAAACTAAATTCCTAGACAATCACAACATCATTTTTTTCAGGGCAGTTCGGTTTTCGTACAAATCATTCAACTGAGCATGCCCTATTGCTAGTTACTGATAAAATTTAGAGAGCAATTGAAGGTGGCCTTTTTTCCTGTGGTGTATTCCTTGATCTCCGTAAAGCTTTTGACACTGTTGACCATAGCATCTTGCTAGCTAAGCTATACTCATATAGCATCCGTGGTGTGGCTATGACTGGTTTGTTTCCTATCTATCTAATCGATCTCAATTTGTATCAATTGGTAACCTAAGGCAATTTCAAAACCAATTACGTGTGGTGTCCCTCAGTGTTAAGTTCCTGGTCCCCTCTTATTCCTTTTATATATCACTGATTTTAGTAATTGTTCCACTGTGTTTGATTTTCACCTCTTTGCAGACGATTCAAATTTATTTTTAACAGACTCATCCTTGGATTCTTTAGAAACTAGAGTGAATCAAGAACTGAAACATGTCCATGATTGGCTTTGTGCTAACAAATTGTCCTTAAATATTGATAAAACAAATTTTATTATCTTCCACCCTTTTCAGAAAAAAACAGCTAAAACCATCTTGTTGAAAGTAAACCAAACACCAATTAAACAAAAGGACCATATCAAATATCTTGGAGTAGTAATGGATGCTCATCTTAATTTCAAGGAAAACATTCATCAGTTAAGTAAGAAAACCTCTAGGGGTATTGGGATCCTAGCTAAGTTGCGTCATTATGTCTCTCTTACTATTTTAAAACAAATGTATTTTTCTCTTATTTACCCTTTTCTTATATATGGTGCCACCATCTGGGGCAGTACTTACTTAAGTACTCTAAATCCATTAATTGTATTTCAGAAAAAGGCAATAAGAATCATTACCTTTTCCCAGTATAAAGATCATACTTTTCCTTTATATAAAGATTTGAACATTCTGAAATTCTTTGATGTTATATATGAATTTAATTGTATTTTTATGTTTAAATTTCATTTAAATATGCTCCCATCTTTCTTCAGTAATTTCTTTACCCTTATATCTTCAAGGCACAATTATGAAACTAGGCTGGCCTCAAGATTTACATTTTGTATTCCTTCCGTGAGAACAAACTATGGTGGATTTAATATTCGCTTTAAAGGAGCTTTTCTTTGGAATAATCTTCAAGAATCTCTTAAGAGTCTTAGCCATTGGAACTTTAAACGGTCCTTAAAAAATGACATTCTCGAGACTTTTTTTTTTCTTTTTCTTGTTGTTGTTGCTGTTGTTTTGTTTTCCAATTTTCTTTGAACGATGACTTATGTGTGTGCGTGTGTTTACTTTTTCTTCATTCTTGTACCTCCATGCAGCAACTGAGAAAAATATTATTTGAAATAGTTTATTAGTTTGCCTCCTAGCCAGATTAGCTCTATAGTTATTTTCTAGGCGGCTTTATACCTTACATATGTAATATTTTCCTTTTTTTCTCTCTCTCTGTTGTCATTGTATGGTGTAAATAAAGATGTTGTTGTTGTTGTTGTTGTATTTTCTGTAACACGTACCACAGGCAACCCAGTGTATGCTTCACGGACGCATCTCGTTTGTTTTTGAAATTGCACGCAACTCTGGGTTTGTTTGATTGCTTTGTCATGGAAAAAAAATCCTTTTTTGGATTTTGCGTTTTTGTCACGCTGAAGAATCCATTGATCCGAGACCACAAATCCTTTTTTGGATTGCCCCCCCCCCCCCCCCCCAAAAAAAAGCATCCTTAGAACCTGAACTTAATTCAAAACACGTTACGGGAGATTTAGCAGGTTACAGAAGGTACCCCAAGTTAACGTTGTAATTTGAGCATCACGATCACTTAAAATTACAAGGGTTTGTATGTGAATTTGCAAGCGTGTTTAGGAGTCGAAAATAAAGAACATGAATGGAACAAAAATACTTTACCTTGTCTTCTTGATACCTTATCAGTGTTTTTGTAGTGTACTTTGGTTATTTCAGCGATATTCCAGTGGGTTTTAGGTTCATTGTTTTCTCTCTCTATATATTTATCTTCAAGGTTGGAAACTCCTATGAAGCAGTCGGAAACACAAGATGCTGTAAATTCGGCCGTTGGCAAAACCAGAATCGGACCGGAGCGCACCGGAGCGCACCGTACTGGACAGGACGGTATCGGATCGGATCGGATCGGATTGGAGCGTATTGGCAAAACTCGGACCGGATCAGTGTCAAAATTTCCCATCAAACGTAAACGGTCACTATACAACGTGCTGAAGAGGGGAGAAGTCGAATTCTGTGCCTTTCTCTCTTGTGTAGTCGTCTCGTCATTTATTGAGACTTTTTTTCCAGAGATGATTACAGATTCCGAAGCGGAATTATGAAAGATACGATGTGACAAATTGTCGTCAATGAGCAAATTGACTGCGTACGCACAGAACGGTCTTCTTTTTCAAACATGAAAACTGACAACAATTATTTACTTTACCCCAGTCCTTGACAATTCCATTTATATTTCCCACATAAACACTAGAGACAGTAGGATGGAGCTGACCAGCCATCTGACCAGCCGCTTCTATTGTACATACAATATTGAGGTCTACGCAATAACAAATTAGCCAAAAGGGCTCTTATTATACAATGCAGTAAACTGTCGCAAAAAAAACTCAGCAAAAAAAAAAGGGTGGTGATTAAGCCGGATACGCAAAACCAGTAAAAAAAAAACTTCTTCTCTAAGAAAAAACTGGAAACGTATTCTCCAAAGGAATGCAAAATCACCTAAACCGACCAGAGTGGTTTAGAGGTCGCAAAAAATGTAAACAACACCAAAATAAAAATGAAAAGTTCCCCGAGCAAAGCAACGTAGGACACAAGAGAGAAAGGGACAAACTTCTCCTGTCTTCAGCACGTTGTCTGGTGACCGTCTACGTTTGGTGGGACTGGTCCGAGTTTTGTCGATACGCACCGATCAGATTCGACCCGACACGGTCCGGTCCGGTCCGGTCCGATCCCGTCCGATCCTGGTTTCGCCAACGGCCGAAGATAAATATATAGAGTGAGAAAACTATGAACCTAAAACCCACTGGAATAGCGCTAGCATTTACATATAGTGTAAATAGAATCTACCTAACTGAAATTGAGGGTCCATAGCAAAAATTGCGTGTACATAGCACTTACATAGAAAATACTATAGGATGTAAAATAGGCTTTGACTAACCTCTAAACATTAATGGAATAGTATTGAAATAGGAATTATACATCTCATGCCTAATGCTTGCATTTGAACGAGGTCAGAAAAATCAAGAAAAATAGCTTGAAGTCACTGAGAAATAGAAGTACTAGTGCACACATGGAACACAAGAAACAAGGTTATATTATCCTGCTGATAGCTAGCTGTAAAATAATATTCCAGCAAATCAGAATTGTGCTGGAAACTACAATAAGTCTATTGTAGTCAAGTTATTAACAGTTATTACCATAGCTCACAGACAAAAAAAAAAATGGACGACAGATTTCAAAGCAGTTATATATTTTTTTATTGCATAAACCTAAACATTTAATTCATGCCAAAATCTTTGGATTGAGTTCTTGTTTAATTTAATAACGAAAAAGCCTTAAAACATTTCAGATAAACCACAGAACTACATGTATAACAAGTCTGTAAAGAGAGATCCCCAAATACATCAAACCATAACTGGTTGAGGAGACAGAATTGGCTGCTAAGCATTTTTGTCTGCTGTAAAGGACCTTTCCCTGCTGTCCCATCAAAGAATTTTTTTCAGAAGTGTCTCTTTATACTCTTTCATGGCAACTAAAAAAAATACAGTACATATACTTCTACAGTACATATACTTCTATGTGGCACAAATCTACGGTGATTACCTGGCACTCTACCGAGGTAAGTTTCAGGGCCCTTTATGGCGACAATTGTACCCTGTATCCACTTCTCCTTCCCCCCTCTTACATTTTTAACCCTGACTGGCTGATGTAGATCAAAGGTTCGCAACTTTGGATGAGCACCATCTTTTTACAATTTAGATGCTGCTTGCCTGCTTTCTACACGACTTTTTAAACTTGGTTTGGCCAGGGAAAGAAATTTCCGGGGCTCTCTTTTCAGAAACAACTCTGCTGGAGTCTTACCTATAGTGGAGTGTGGAGTATTCCTGTATCGGAATAGAATATCAGCCACTCTATGTTGCACCGACCTGATTCCTCTAAATTACTGTTCATTTCTATTACAATTAAAGTGTGTGAAGAATAGACTCATAAATTTGGGTCTCTACTTACAAACGTCCATAATAGCTTTTTCGGGCATTTTCTGCATTGATTACAATAGTTAAAGTGACAAAAATTAGCATTTTACAAGGAGGCATCAATTGTCAGTCGTATACAATCATGTAATTTGCGGTATGAGATCTTTTTTTCTAACTTCATTATTCTTGTTAAAGGTTTACTAATTTTTTTTTCTTTTAAACAGGGCTATAGCATTTAAACTAAGTTGAGTCTCCTTGCTTCACAAATTGACTCGAAGGTGTCAAAATGTGAATTCTACATGCATGTAAATCGTTTCTCATTTTGTAGACAATAAGGCATCAAATCAAATGTTATCCGCTTCAAGTTAACGCTTACCTTCTTACTTGAGTTGTTGTAAGCATTTCCTTGCCTCGATCAGCATTTAAAAAGCAAAACTAACAAAAAAATCGTCACCACAAAAGCGTGATCGTAGATACAAACGTTTGAATAAAACCGCCCAAAACCTGTAAGAACTGGACTGGTTACCGCTGACTGCTGACCAAAACGAAAATGACTCACTAGTTTCCAGTGCAATCTCTCACTTGTTATCCAAGATGGCGGAGGATGACAATCTTTCTACGGAGCAAGATTCGAAAGATACTGAAGTAAATTGAAAGGTTTAAGTGCTGACTTGGAGTGTGTAATTTTCGAGAGTAATGCATCATGTTCCTTTTGGAATAAGGCCGATTATGAGACTCAGAGAGCATCAAACAAGGTAATCCATTGATTGGTTTTTCTCACAATCTATTGAATACATCGGAATAAAAGCTTTCTTTTTCATTTCTCCGTGTACAGAGTGATTTCATGTTCAAAGTTTGGAGCCTTTAAAGGACATTGCGTAAGCTAAGTAAATGTATTAGGAACATTTAATTAACTCGAAAGATATCACATTTACATTGGCATTCTTTGAATAAGACCAAACCTTGTTATACATGTATTAAAGGTTAGAGTTGAGGTCATTTTTTCAAGGCACTAGATGAAATCAAATCCTAAAAGGGCACTTAAACTTTGATTGTTGTCTCACTGGCACATTCAGTGCTATTGCATAAAATTCTCAAGAATTTCAACTCACTCAAGTCACCCTCAAGTTGAATTATTGAATGGAATTCCTAAAGATTCCCATAAATTCCTAGTCCGCAGTGCCCTTTTAGCTTTCAATTCCCAAAAATGTCCTAGAGTTCCAACTCACTGAGTTTACCTAATGGCATAATTTGGAAATCCTAGGAATTAGCTTAATGTCTATGTTTATAACATAGGAAATAGATGTAGTATACGTTAAGTCTATGTGGATTTTTATTCAAAGGTTCACATAGTAATTTAGTTGCCATAAATGTGCTTGTTGTTGTTACGTAGGCACAGAGATTCCCTTTAGATAAAATTAAAGCTATGTGGACGAGTGGAAGTTTGGTTCAGCTCTCCGACAAAACGAAAAAAACAAACAACAACAACATGCAGACCAAGAACCGCGCTCGGCCCATGGCCGCGCGGTTAATAATATATGACAACAATAAAAGCAAGGTGACACACGCTAACCCCAAACCGGTGTGGCCAACATACCACGCATGCGCACAACCATTTCACCCGGTCAATTAGCAGCCATGGACAGCCTTTTCCCGCCTTTTGGGCCTCATCAGCACGGTGTAGCCAACATACCAGGCGGGTGTGTTTAGCACCCCTTTAAGTGGCAGCTTCACATGCCAAACGTGTGGTAAGCTGGGATATGGCATCTGGCCAAGTGAAGTAGCATTTCGCAGCTGAAAATAAAGCAAGGAAACTATGATGGTTTGTTGTAGTCTTCAGATACATTTCCAGGTGGTATCACTGGCCATGGCCGTATCATTCGTATCAGGTAAGGTCGTAATGCAGCCGATCAATAGTCTTTTGTTCGTTTTTGTGTGTGTTTATATCGTGTTTTGAGCTTTTGAACTGAATGTACGGTCAGAATGAAATTAAGAGGTTTCCCAGAATCGTGACTTCTTTAAACATAGGCTGACCTTGTTACAACAGTAGCACAAATACATGCATGGGGTCTTTATAGAAATCATAGTTGAGCTTTCCTGAAACGTTTCGGGAAGAATTTTGCCTATTTTCAAGACGATATTTGCATGAAATATTCACTACTTCCTGTTGGTTACTGTGTGTTTCGAAATTTAAAGGGCATGTAAACCCAAAAATCGTACAATTTTTCTTCACCTAGTGGTTTAGCACATATGGCAGGTGTGCCATATCCATAATTTTTTTTTCAGTCAAGCCCGTTGTCGCCTCGAAAAAGCTCTTCGAAATTCGAAACATCCGCCATCTAGAAATGGGCTATCTTTCCTTTGACGTCACCGGTGGAACCTTCGTTTACCGGAAGTTGTAACCTCGTGAAACACGTTCTTGTCTAAGTACTTCGTTTTGGTTAGAGCATATTTATTTTTTTCATAATTGTAAAGCGTTGTGTTGTTCACTTTTGTAGAAACTCAAACAAAACCGGGCATACCATGCATAAATTCCCAAAAGACACGAATTTCAAGCGACAATGGGTGAAATTTGTTCAAGTCAAAAGAAGCGATTTCGTAGAGCCGACGGTACATTCAGTTATTTGTAGCAATCATTTTTCTCCCGATTGTTATGAAAACAGTTACATGGCAGAAATAGGCCTAACAAAGAAAAACCAACTCCTTCCCGGTGCTGTGCCGAAGATTCACGCCCTTCCAGAAACAAAGTCGTTTGAAGTAAAAAAGTGACCCATGGCAGAATGCGAGGAACCGGAAATGTCCGACAGAACTGAGAAAAAACCGAGCAGAAGTCGCGCTCTTAAGACGTTAGAGGCCAATAGAGTACGTAAAAAATTGATATGAGTGCAAATCTTCAGAATGACCCGAAATAATTTGATTCATTCCCTAGGAAACCTTTTTTTCTTAGTTATTGAAAGATTACAAGGAAACCAGTTGTCTGGGAGCCAGCTCTGAGCGAAAACTTCCCTTTCATACTTAGCGAAAATTCCTTACCTTTGACAAAATTGTTGCGCAACAACACAATAACACACACACAAAAATATATTTTGTTCTTCATAAAAAACGGACTATTCAGAAAATTTTAAGTACATTAACGTTTTTACAGCTTTTTGGCGAATAAACATCATAAGTTGCGTGACTAAAAGTCCCACTGACTATGTGGCCGAGTGGAAGTTTGGTTCAGCTCGCAAACAAAACGCAAAAAAACAATAACAACAACATGCAGACCAAGAACCGCGCTCGGCCCATGGCCGCGCGGTTAAAAAATAAAATAAAATAAACAACGTGCAGAGCAAGAACCGCGCTCGGCCCATGCCCGCGCGATTAATAATTTATTGCATCTGGCCAAGTGAAGTTGCATTCCGCAGCTGAAATTAAAGCAAGGAAACTATGATGGTTTGTTGTAGTCTTCAGATATATTTCCAGGTGGTATCACTGGCCATGGCCGTATCATTCGTATCAGGTAAGGTCGTAATGCAACCGATCAATAGTCTTTTGTTCGTTTTTGTGTGTGTTTATATCGTGTTTTGAGCTTTTGAACTGAATGTACGGTCAAAATGAAATTAAGAGGTTTCCCAGAATCGTGACTTCTTTAAACATAGGCTGACCTTGTTACAACAGTAGCACAAATACATGCATGGAGTCTTTATAGAAATCATAGTTGAGCTTTCCTGAAAAGTTTCGGGACGAATTTTTCCTATTTTCAAGACGATATTTGCATGAAATATCCACTACTTCCTGTTGGTTACTGTGTGTTTCGAAATTTAAAGGGCATGTAAACCCAAAAATCGTACAATTTTTGTTCACCTAGTGGTTTAGTACATATGGCAGGTATGCCATATCCATAATTTTTTTTTTCAGTCAAGCCCGTTGTCGCCTCGAAAAAGCTCTTCGAAATTCGAAACATCCGCCATCTAGAAATGGGCCATCTTTCCTTTGACGTCACAGGTGGAACCTTCGTTTACCGGAAGTTGTAACCTCGTGAAACACGTTCTTGTCTAAGTACTTCGTTTTGGTTAGAGCATATTTATTTTTTTCATAATTGTAAAGCGTTGTGTTGTTCACTTTTGTAGAAACTCAAACAAAACCGGGCATACCATGCATAAATTCCCAAAAGACACGAATTTCAAGCGACAATGGGTGAAATTTGTTCAAGTCAAAAGAAGCGATTTCGTAGAGCCGACGGTACATTCAGTTATTTGTAGCAATCATTTTTCTCTCGATTGTTATGAAAACAGTTACATGGCAGAAATAGGCCTAACAAAGAAACACCAACTCCTTCCCGGTGCTGTGCCGAAGATTCACGCCCTTCCAGAAACAAAGTCGTTTGAAGTAAAAAAGTGACCCATGGCAGAATGCGAGGAACCGGAAATGTCCGACAGAACTGAGAAAAAACCGAGCAGAAGTCGCACTCTTAAGACGTTAGAGGCCAATAGAGTTCGTAAAAAATTGATATGAGTGCAAATCTTCAGAATGACCCGAAATAATTTGATTCATTCCCTAGGAAACCTGTTTCTCTTAGTTATTGAAAGATTACAAGGAAGCCAGTTGTCTGGTAGCCATCTCTGAGCGAAAACTTCCCTTTCATACTTAGCGAAAATTCCTTACCTTTGACAAAATTGTTGCGCAACAACACAATAACACACACACAAAATATACTTTGTTCTTCATAAGAACGGACTATTCAGAAAATTTTAAGTACATTAACGTTTTTACAGCTTTTTGGCGAATAAACATCATAAGTTGCGTGACTAAAAGTCCCACTGACTATGTGGCCGAGTGGAAGTTTGGTTCAGCTCGCAAACAAAACGCAATAAAACAATAACAACAACATGCAGACCAAGAACCGCGCTCGGCCCATGGCCGCGCGGTTAAAAAATAAAATAAAATAAACAACGTGCAGAGCAAGAACCGCGCTCGGCCCATGCCCGCGCGATTAATAATATATTGCATCTGGCCAAGTGAAGTAGCATTCCGCAGCTGAAGTTAAAGCAAGGAAACCATGATAGTTTGTTGTAGTCTTCAGATATATTTCCAGGTGGTATCACTGGCCATGGCCGTATCATTCGTATCAGGTAAGGTTGTAATGCAACCGATCAATAGTCTTTTGTTCGTTTTTGTGTGTGTTTATATCGTGTTTTGAGCTTTTGAACTGAATGTACGGTCAGAATGAAATTAAGAGGTTTCCCAGAATCGTGACTTCTTTAAACATAGGCTGACCTTGTTACAACAGTAGCACAAATACATGCATGGAGTCTTTATAGAAATCATAGTTGAGTTTTCCTGAAAAGTTTCGGGAAGAATTTTGCCTATTTTCAAGACGATATTTGCATGAAATATTCACTACTTCCTGTTGGTTACTGTGTGTTTCGAAATTTAAAGGGCATGTAAAGCCAAAAATCGTACAATTTTTGTTCACCTAGTGGTTTAGCACATATGGCAGGTGTGCCATATCCATAATTTTTTTTTTCAGTCAAGCCCGTTGTCGCCTCGAAAAAGCTCTTCGAAATTCGAAACATCCGCCATCTAGAAATGGGCCATCTTTCCTTTGACGTCACAGGTGGAACCTTCGTTTACCGGAAGTTGTAACCTCGTGAAACACGTTCTTGTCTAAGCACTTCGTTTTGGTTAGAGCATATTTATTTTTTCCATAATTGTAAAGCGTTGTGTTGTTCACTTTTGTAGAAACTCAAACAAAACCGGGCATACCATGCATAAATTCCCAAAAGACACGAATTTCAAGCGACAATGGGTGAAATTTGTTCAAGTCAAAAGAACGATTTCGTAGAGCCGACGGTGCATTCAATTATCTGTAGCAATCATTTTTCTCCCGATTGTTATGAAAACAATTACATGGGAGAAATACGCCTTACAAAGAAGAAGCAACTACTTCCCGATGCTGTGCCGAAGATTCACGCCCCTCCAGAAACAAAGTCGTTTGAAGTAAGAGTATGACCCATGGCAGAATGCGAGGAACCGGAAATGTCCGACAGAACTGAGAAAAAACCGAGCAGAAGTCGCGCTCTTAAGACGTTAGAGGCTAATAGAGTACGTAAAAAATTGATATAAGTGCAAATCTTCATAATGACTCGAAATAAATTGATTCATTCCCTAGGAAACCTTTTTTTCTTA
>NC_090893.1:38105803-38110803 GCF_036669925.1 Montipora capricornis
TAATTCAGATCCTATTTATTGGTACTATCCGGATGACAACATACAAACATTATACAAGTTACAAATTAGTTAGGAATAGGCAAAACCAAAAACAGCTAAAGTAATTCAAGGTTAGCAGTGCTTACAAGATAATCGACCAATTAAAGCTCACTTAAAAGTCATATTACTTGTTAGCATTTAACCAGTTCAGAACGTTGGCCAGTTCACGATTCGCAGTATCTACTTATAGCAATAGTAGATAGGTATTAAGGACTGTGTCACGTGTTGGTATTGTGCATTCGAATCGGGCATCATGTAGTCTTTTTACCACGTGCTTATTTTCAATTGTATTTTTGGTGCAATGTGTTGGAAGATTCATATGGTTGCACCTCTGTCTGAAGAACACTCCTTAGGCAAAAGACCAAAAGAGGAAGCTATATGGAACATTTTTCTTCTGGTGAGGTCTTGGGAAAGCAAGAAACAAGTTTCGGTGCGCGAGACGGGATAAAATCCAGTGAACAATTCAAAATGCTTTAGAATTATGCCAATCAAATAATTGTTTAGTTAAATAATATTGATTGAAACAGTTCTTCTTACAATAAGTATAAGAAAAAAAATTGAAAGAATGCATTCAGGGTCAAGAATTTTTTTTAAAATGAAGGATTGTGTAAAATAACACTTCGTGTACAGGAAGAAAGTATGGATTTATTTCGTCACGTTACCTGTCATTTAAGATTTAAGTCAGGCAAAAACATCGGCAAAAGGAAGAGTGGACTGCCGAATATTTCTTACTGGTATTGCATGGTATTCCAGACTAAAAATAATAATAATAATAATAATAATAATAATAATAATAATAATCGGTTTAGCTCATCAAGTGTTTGTTACCCTTCATCTACTGCATTAGTAAAAAAAAAAAAGGATCCAAATGTTAGTTTATTTGGGAAAAGAACAAAGATAAAACGAGTTTTGTTTTCCGTCAGGGACTTTTCAACTGTAACCTAAACTGCAGTTGTTTATTTAAACGTAGGAGACTGTATTGATTGGGATCTTGGAATGGAAAACGGTTTAATCCCAAATGAAAGGATAACAGCCTCCGGAGCCTTCTCCCATGATCCAGCCAGTTCTGGTAGATTGAATGACGTAAGAGGATCATGGTGTGCTCCTGGGGATAATCAGTATCTACAAATTGACCTACAGTCGCTTCATGTAATCTGTGCTGTGTCCACTCAAGGGAATGGAATTTATCTTGACTGGGTAAAGAAGTACACCTTGCAGTCATCTACAGACAATAAAAGATGGACAGATTACAAAGAAAATGGACTTGTTAAGGTGAGTTACAAAGTTGTTGATATACCAAGGCATAAAAATTTGAGCCGGTGGACATTTAGTTTATAATCAATGATTACATCATGTCAGTACAATATGGAATATTAAATGAAAAGTACTTCTTGCACTGAATAGCGTCATGCAGATGATAACGAAAGTGCGATTACTTTTTTTCTTTTGTTGTTCTTCAGCGTAATTGGTTTTGAGGTAGAACACAGTTAAAAGTTTTTTTCTCCACAAAAAATAATTATATTGAAGACAAAGTTAATGGGATCGGCGCAGGCCAAAACCAACATTGTGTTCATGCTGGATAAAGTGAACTTTGTTCAACGTTTTCCTCCAAAGAAGGCTTCAGCGAAAATACATTTAACCAGCAGTGAAAGACAATTCACTGCCTCGATTTGTCTTGTTGTAATTGCACTCAATGGATAACAAACAACAACCTGATAGTCTTCAGTAGAGTCTTTTTTACGGATGTGTTTAATGCCGGAATTTCTAGCAATTGAGTGGTAACGAATAAGCCTGAAATTGAATATTTCTGCTTCACAAGAGCGAGAGGGCCTGGGTTGCAGAAGGTGAAGTGAGGGATTATAGGTAGTCACTTAGGTGTATCTAAGCTAAATATAGTACGTGATTAGTCAGTCGAGGCCGACACCTATTACCCACTATTTTCGAGATTTTGGACGTATAGTTAAGTGTCATCATTTATCTGTTACGCAATTCTTAGTTTGCACTCACGTGATTAGACGGCCATGTTGGTGTACAAAACAGAAGCAAAATGCCGCTCGCGTTTTGTATAATAATAGAGACAAATTCCCAAGAGACGTTTTTGCTATTGTTCAATACATCAACATGGCCGCCATGACGTGCGAAGTATTTGCGGCACTGAAGTTGGTTCGGGGAGGATACATTTCCATTTTTTTCCCACAGGGTTTTTGGTTTTCGTATCCGGCAATGCCGCTACTTTGTGTATTGGATATCCTTTCCTTGCTGTATTGTGATTGAAATGTGTTTAGTCAATTTATGTCCGCCCAATAGATGTGGCTTTTTCCAATATTCATATTTGTAATGTTACGACGGTGTGCGGCCTAAACATCCAAAGTAAACCTAATGGTATATTTCTCTCGTGCCTGTTGCGTAGTGAAGCTGAAATGTATGTTTGCTATAGGTCTCAATTATACAATAACACAATGCAATTTTTTTTATGACGCATAAGTGGTAAGAAAAAGAAAAAAATATTTGACCTGTTGCTCTCATATCACAAGCAAGTGATAACTGGTATTCCTTCTTTGCTATTCATTGGCAAAATTTACACTTAAGGTGGCTCAAACCAGTAACTGTTTCAACTCTTACAAGAAAAGTTCTTATTAGAAGGATTCACACTACAACACTTTATCACTTAACAGCAATATTATGCTACCATATCAAACACCAATTATTGCTGAAAAAGATTCGGTCATTTTTTTGACGTAACAAGTTACCGTGGCAACAGCTACTCATATCTCAAAAACGAACTTGGTGATCCCCATTTTTTATTTCTGAAATGTAATCAGCATGCCTGAATGAAACTCTCTGCAAAGTTTAAAAAAAATTCTATGAAGCGGACTAGAGCCACCTTAAGTTATTGAAAAATTAAGGTAGGTATGAATCCGCTCCATAGAACTTTTTTCAACTTTGCAGAGAGTTTCATCTTGGCCTACTGATCACTTTTGCGCAATAAAAAATTGGGGTCACCGTATTTAATGCGTGGAGGTGGTTATGAAGTTCCTTTGTTTCATGTTTTTGTCCGTATTTTTAGCCTTGACCTTGCACAAAACGCACCTTTTTTTCGAGATAACTAATCAAAACCTTCGATTAAATTATACGCAACTAATTTGCAAACCCATGCGAAGCAAAAACAAAAAAAATGTGCAGGGTCACTGTCAGTTCAACATCGATTGAGACAACATTGTTCTTTTTTAATTTTTAACATATCTTTATTATTTTTGGCGACAACATTGTTCTTGCTTTTGAAGGTTTTGAGGTTTCATAACCAGTCCCTCGATTAACTATGGGGTCCCCAAGTTCATTTTCCATATATGAGCAACTAATTAAAGCCGAAATATAAGGTGTTTTTGCAAGGCTTTCCTGTTACCATGATACTTTTTACGTCACAAAAATGACCGAATTCTTTTTCATCAATAATTGGTGTTTGATATGGTACCATAACATTGTTGTTACGTGATAAGGTGTTGTACAAGGTCTCTTAAAAGTGTTGAAACCACCTTAAGACTACGACAAAAAATTAATGGACCCAGGTCATTATATGTAAAACTGTTTAGCTTGAAAAAGAGTGTTCTAAAACGAATTCCAATCAACCACTGTGGGATATCATCAACTTGTAGGACTGAATTTTCAATTTTTCTGATAAAATTCTCTCTCTCCACTGCTTTAAGCCTAAAGTTTTAAAGCAGGAGGAGTAGAAAATTGACATTGCCCAACGAGTTCCCTAACGAGATGCAATTCCTGGTCCAAGACCAATAGTTTTCAAATTTAAAAGAAGGATTATCAGAAAACAAGTCATGAACAAACAGAATGATGCTTGCAAAGTCACAGCAACTTCTGTTGGTATTCCAGCCAACTGCTCTTTTGAAAACGTGAGGTTATTCGACCATCTCACTCCTCAAATCCCACAACTTCCTGTAGATGCCAAGAGATTTCAAAATCGGAATGGCTACAAATTTTGCTGGGCAAAGAATTGGGTTGTTTATCTGCGTCAAAGCGAACATTCTTGTCCAATTTTGTTAAGTCTCTTGCCGATTTAGAGAACTTTGCGGAACGGCAAGGCCTTCCTTTGAGCTCAGTAACCTCTATTATCGTGTTTAGCGTACATGTTTTCTTGTTTCTATCAAGTCTAGTAACTCGAATTTATTATCTGTCCTTCCCGTTATTCCGCTTAGCTGATGGCTTGTTTAATTTAGTACTTTACGAAATGTCTCATGGTCCTGTACGTTATGACGGATATCGTCTCGAATCATTATTATTTAATCCTATTGACCGGCCTGAGCTTGGCAATGTGCTTTCCAGTTATCTCGATCCCGACTCAAATCTTGAATCTCGTCTTCCTTTTAGTAATTATGTCGTTGAAGGAGAACTTAATAATCAAGGTAGTATTGCAAATAACGCGGATGTATTCTCCATTATGCACATTAATGTTCGTAGTTTGCTTAAAAATCTCGATTAACTTAAATTGATTATGATGAAAATGCAAACACCACATTCCGTTATGGGTGTCACGGAAACTTGGCTAAATGATGCCACTTCAGAGTTAGTAAATATTATTGGGTACAATGTTATTTCAAACCATCGGATATCTAAATCAGGTGAAGGAGTCAGTATTTATGGACGTATACAAAACATGGACCTAGAGGTTTCGAAAACTAGCCGTACGACCTCACCTTAAAATTTCAGGATTTCCTTAGCAAGAAAATATGTCAGACGGGTTTTTCACAAATGGCAAAAACGTCGATTTTTGTCTACTTTGATAATAACTGAAAAACTGTCTGATAGATCTTTTTCAAAAAATGTTCTCGGCTTCGTCCTCATATTGTTTACTAATTCTTAAAATTTCAATCCCGGTCTGAAAAAAGGGCCTTTGAAATCTATAGTTTCCAGTACCCTCTCCAGGAACTCGGTCACTTATTTAGCATTTT
>NC_090893.1:38118303-38133303 GCF_036669925.1 Montipora capricornis
AGGAGTTGGAAATGAATATGCGAGTTCATAAAAGATATAAAATACTCCAAATGTGCATAAGTGAAGATGAGCTAAACAAAGGCTGTGTTTTCATGAGCGGTTATTCAGGTCCCTTAGCGAGTGACAACCTAAAATACCGTGAAAACAGTTCCTTTCCCAACTCGCTTAAAGTTAAGTGAGTCAGAAAATTTCAACAGAATTCTCATTAAATTTAAGCCACTAAACGAGGTAGCTTAGGCGAGTAGGCAATTACGTTCGGCCAATGAGGAGTCGCTTGCGGTTACCCAATTCGGAAATACAACAGTTGTGCTATTTTTATTATTGCACTGGCACGTGCTCTCTCCTCATTTAATCTTACCCGTGAAAACATGTATCATTTTTAAGTCGCTGAACGAAGTCAGCAAACAAACCATTTCTGTTTGCACTTTCAGCCTTGGTCTTAATTGTTTAATGTAGAGCATTTCGTTAACCAGAGACAGTCCAATTTCTTCATGCATTTCTTCAACACTCATACTAGGCCTTAAAGCAGCTCAGGAGGTCCTCAGGGACATCACCCGCGTGGTCTTGATCATAATGATTGCACACAGAAGATGACTTACTATTGTGGCCATCCACGCGTGTATGTAGATGGCCATGTGTGTACCCAACATAGCTACCTGTATCGCACAGGTTGCATGGCCGAAATTGGTACACAACGCACTGTTGATTAACCAGCTGTGGTTTGATCTCACATTCTTGGAGGTCACTTTTTCGAGTGACAAGGATGGGTTGGACTGTAGTTTTGGAGCTTTCAACTGAATCTTAACAAAGTTAGCAGAATCCTGGTCCTTAAGTGGTATGACTACCTGAGTCACGTCATTTCCCACCCTTTCTACCGATGCCTGCGATGGATGCTGGTCAGTAACTCATGAGTTGATAAAGGTATTTATGGTAGAGTTGATAAGGTGTTTGGGGTACTTCAAACGTGAGAACAGGGACTTAAAGCGTTCACACTCCTCCGAGAAATAGGCTTAAGATGAGGACAAATGGTACGTGCGATCAAGCATAGTTGTTAATTAGCTTCGTTTGTATCGGTTGTCGATGTGACTATGGTAGTGGAGAAGTACACCAGTACTGGTACGCTTCACGTAGACCTTAGTCTCGATTTGGGGCGCTCGGTTTAGGATGTAGGTGCCGAGAAAGGGAAGCATTTCATCCTTTTCAATGTCCATGGTAAAACTGATTAGGCCTTTCCAGATTCTGCTCCGAAAAAGCTAAAAAGTTGCTAAGAAATATGCCAAAAAAGTTGCTCAAAATTGTAAAAGTTGCTCAAAAATTTTTTAAAGTTGCTCGAATATTTTTATATTTTTAATACAGCATGTCTAACTTTAATAATAATTGTTTTGTAATCAACATTAAGGTACAACTAAGTAACTAGTTACAACAAATTAGGCAACCTTTAGTTGAATCTAAGTGGCTAGTTACAAAAAGATAGACAGCAAGTGTAACAACCTCGTTCCCAGGCCTTTTCCCTTCTCGTGGGGGGCGCCGAGAAGGAAAAGCCCTGGGAACGAGGTTGAGGCTACCCAAACCCAATAGGCCATTTTCGATATATTAAATATTCAGCTTCAAAGTGAGGCAGTGAGGACAAAGACAATAGAAACACGTGGGAATTAATGTGAAAAATATTTACATATCATCCACTTTCCTTTGTCTTTGTCCTCACTGACTCGCTATCAAGCTGAATTTTAATATATCGAAAAAGCCCTATTCTTGTAATTAATTACCACGCCCACATGGTACCTATTCAAAGGGCAAAATATGAGTTTTACTAGAAAGATGTTTAGAATTTTAACCAATACAATTTTAACTTGTTTATCAAAAAAAAGGGAGGGGAGGGGGGTAATTCAGCATTTTGGTTCAAAATAGCCCAAAAGTTACCAAAGAGTGCTAGTTTTCCGAAAAGTTGCTAGAAATTGCTTTCTGACAAAAAAAAGTCCTCAAAATCCTAAAAGTTGCTAAAAAGTTGCCGAGCAGAATCTGGAAAGGCCTAAAACTGACAGCAGGATGGGCGTGGTTAAGGGGGTTTAAGAAGTCCGTAGCTGTAGTTATATCAGGCCTAACAGTGAGAGTGTCGTCAACGTGTCTGCGGTAATAAGCAGGGAGCTTTCCTTCCAGTTATAGTTTTTCTTCCAATGATGAAATAATAAAATAAAAACGTTAGCAAGCAAAGGCCCGAGGGGGGACCCCATGGCTATTCAGTCTATTTGCTCATACAAGGCACCATTAAACTGGAACAACTGTCCCTTGGTGGCCACGCTCAAGAGATCAACAAGGTCATCTTAAAGGGGCAGTGTCATGGGATGGCATGCGCAGTATTTTTCACACGCAGAGATTTTAACAGACTTAATTTTTTTGCTTTTTTTGTTTAAGTCCAAACAAAATACGGCTTCGAAAGGCACTTAAGTGCAAATTTATCTATTATCGCTGATTTGGAGTCCACGAAATAAAATCGAACACAAACATGATGCCATGTTTGTTTTCTACGTGACAGCTACATTCAGTGAAGTGTGACCGGGAACACTGTCGACGGTTGAAGCACTCACACATAAATAATTTTTTCTCCACGATAAACCAGACATGTTATCAAGATTAACATGCCATTTGGAAGCTGAAAGAGAGTACATTTATTTCCAAGAGACGACTTTGAAGTCGGAAGACGACAAGCAGCGAAAAAATTCACGCGTTTTACTCACCGCTTTCAGGAGTACCCAACGACACACACAACGACCTGTTAGTAACCAAAACGCTTGCTTAGTGGCCGAGAAGACGTTTTTGATTAATATTGAACTTCCGTGGGAAAAAAATATGCGTTCTTCACGGCCAGCAAGCTATGAATGTACTACTGAAAAGATGCCAGCCAGGATTCATGTTCATCATCGCTTTCCCAGCCAGAAAACGGATTCTATATCGATTTTCCCAGCAATTTTTATAGTTCCCCGGCTTTTCCCAGCCAGGGGATTATTTTCTAACTTTAATGATCAAAGAACATGACAGATGGCCGTGGGAAACATGGATTGAACGTTATTCAATGACTTCACGCTAACATAGTTTACTTACCTATACTTGAGCGTGCTTAACTACTTGATGTAAAATGCAACTTCAACTAAATTTCAACTAAATTCCATTTTCAATACTCCACAATGAACTCCGTCAGAATCAAAACCGTACAATGAAAACTAAAAAAAAGAACGTGGCGGAGAGCATCGTTAAGTAAGTGTTGTGACGTGAAAAAAGAATTACATATGTAAATTGCCAACAACTTTTCCTCAAACACAACTGAGAAACGGACACAGAACTAACAAACAGCAATTATTATTTCACACTGGCAATTTGCAAATTACAAGTTTATCTCAAATTTTCCGACGATAGTCTCAAAAACATTCAGTTACATGTCAGGGATTCGACTTCTAATTGACGAACGAAACTGAATAATACAAACTGCAATTATTGTGTCTCTCACTGGGGGTGTGGTCGTCAAGACCGGATGCAAGCAGGGCTCACATTAGTTGGCGTCGACAACCACGGTAACAGGGACAAAATAATTAGGCAATTTGTACATTGCAGTCCCGCATCTCGAATTATCCGGCAATGTCTAAAAAAAGAGCATTTCGACTTCTAACTAATGAACGAATCTGAATAATACAAACTGCAATTATTGTGTCTCTCACTGGGGGTGTGGTCGTCAAGACCGGATGCAAGCAGGGCTCACATTAGTTGGCGTCGACAACCTCGGTAACAAGGACAAAATAATTAGGCAATTTGTACATTGCAGTCCTGCATCTCGAATTATCCGGCAATGTCTAAGAAAAGAGCATTTCGACTTTTAATTGATGAACGAATCTGAATAATACAAACTGCAATTATTGTGTCTCTCACTGGAGGTGTGGTCGTCAAGACCGGATGCAAGCAGGGCTCACATTAGTTGGCGTCGACAACCACGGCAACAAGGACAAAATAATTAGGCAATTTGTACATTGCAGTCCTGCATCTCGAATTATCCGGCAATGTCTAAGAAAAGAGCATTTCGACTTCTAATTGATGAACGAATCTGAATAATACAAACTGCAATTATTGTGTCTCTCACTGGAGGTGTGGTCGTCAAGACCGGATGCAAGCAGGGCTCACATTAGTTGGCGTCGACAACCACGGCAACAAGGACAAAATAATTAGGCAATTTGTACATTGCAGTCCTGCATCTCGAATTATCCGGCAATGTCTAAGAAAAGAGCATTTCGACTTCTAATTGATGAAAGAAACTGAATAATACAAAAGAGAGTGCATTTATTTCCAAGAGACGACTTTAAAGTCGGAAGACGACAAGCATCGAAAAAATTCACGCGTTTTACTCACCGCTTTGTGGTTTTATAATTCGTGCAACAAGTAAACACAACCAGTGCATCCAGTTTCTCTCATCTAAATGCAGCTTTTTCTTCAAAATATTCAAATAGACATTTTATAGCGAAGATAGTAAATGTGTTATCAAAAGACGATGATGTGGTGGTCTCTGACATCTAAGCGACTCGCTAGAAATGAAATACGAAGATGGACTTCGATCCTTGGTAATAGTGAAACAGCTTGCGCTTCGATTACACCATACGCCGAATTTCTCACGAATTCACGTCTTAAAAAGTTTCTCTTCATTGTAGATGCTGCATTAGTATTTTGACTGCTTTTCTTTTGCTTTCTTGAGGACACTGAATCACTATTTGTCCGCTTCCAGCTCGATGGCTGTCACTACTCGACATGGTAACACACGATCAAATCCCCTTCAAAACAACAAAATCAAAGAAAAAGGGAGCAAAGACCAACAACGAAAATATAGTGAATTTGTTTGTGAACGCCACAGGATATTTGGTTCACAAAGTGACCACGGATGGCTTTGATTGTGTAAGATATTCACCCTCAACACACTCCTTTGAAAAAGTTGCCAAAAATTTTGGCAGGCTGTCACGCATGCGCCACCGGTGACACTGCTTTAGATTGAGATTAAGGCTACGTGAAGCTTATCGGTACTGGTTTACTTCTCCACTATCACAGACACGTCGACAAGCAATATAAACGAAGCTTATTAACAACTGTCCTTGATCGCGTGTGCCTATTTCTCGGAGGAGTGTGAACGCTAAAGTCCCTGTTCTCACGTTTGAAGTACCCCCAACACCTTATCAACTCTACCATAAATACCTTTGTCAACTCATGAGTTACTGACCAGCATCCATCGCAGGCATCGGTAGAAAGGGTGGTAAATGACGTGGGTCGGGTAGTTATACCATTTAAGAACCAGGATTCTGCTAACTTTGTTAAGATTCAGTTGAAAGATCTAAGTCTCAAGCTCCAAACTTCAGTCCAACCCGTCTTTGTCAGTCGAAGAATTGGCCAAGACCTCCAAGAATGTGAGATCAAACCACAGCTGGTTGATCAACAGTGCGTTGTGTAGCTGTTGGCTACACACGTGGCCATTTACATACACGCGTTGATGCCCATAATAATGCGTCATGTTCTGTGCGCAAGCATTATGATCAAGACCACGCGGGTGCTGTCCCTGAGGACCTCCCCAGCTGCTTTAAAGTGTTGAAGAAATGCATGAACAAATTGGACTGTGCCGTTAACGAAATGCTTTACATCAAACAATTAAGACCACTGCTGAACTTGTAAACGGATTCAATCTGTGCTAACGTCTTTGTCTAGCTCTTTACTTATGCAAATTTGGATGATTTTATATCTTTTATGAACTCGGATATTCATTTCCAACACCCTGATAATGGCGTCATGAGATCGCCGAGAAGTCGAAAATGTAACATTATATTGTTAGTTTTCACATGTCTGTGTTTCTCAAAATCACTAACAATAATAATATTAATAATAATTATAATTATTATTATTATTATTAGTAGTAGTAGTAGGAGTAGTAGGAGTAGTAGGAGTAGTAGGAGTAGTAGGAGTAGTAGGAGTAGTAGTAGTAGTAGTAGTAGTAGTAGTAGTAGTAGTAGTAGTAGTAGTAGTAGTAGTAGTAGTAGTAGTAGTAGTAGTAGTAGTAGTAGTAGTAGTAGTAGTAGTAGTAGTAGTAGTGTACAATCAGTGTGTCAATAATTTTACACATTCCTTGCGGCTCAGATGTGATCAACTAGCTCTTGCGGCAAGTACAGTGTTTTAACATGTACATCTACATCTACATGTTCCAGCACTCGTCAAAGTCCCTTTTTGACTTGTGGCTGTTTCTGCTCAGGTGGCGTCATACACCACAAGCCTTTTTAGAGACATCACTGCCAAGCAGGCCACTTCTTCTGGAGAAAACAGGACATCCACAACACGGGGAACTTTATCTCCTACTCTTCTCGAATAGTGCTTGGGTTCTTTAACGTCCCACAGTGAACTTACGAAAATGGAAGATATTTGTGAGACAGGGCCTACGATTTATAGTCCTTATCCGAAAAGACTTGAAAGTCTAACCATTTGCAGCACTTTGTCCTCAGTTATTTTAAGATTCTGAGTGTTGATCCGGCCGGGGTGCGAACTCATGACTTCCCGCGTGACAGCCGGATGCTCAACCAACTAAGCCACCGGTGTGCGGTTTTAAATTAAGACATTGAAGAAGAAAATTTAAAGTTAAATGAATAAAAGTCCTGAAAGAAAAAAGAAAAGATTAACGCTTTCGATCCGTATCTCTGAGTCAAAGAAGTGTAGCTGTCGTCTTCTGGATCTTGTGCCTCTCAAGCATAGTATTGCAGAGTGTACGATAGCAAAAGAAACTTTAGATCTTATCCAAGAAATTGCGCATGAGTAACTTTCTCCCTTCATATTTGCGATCAGCTCCGCAAGTCTACAGTGGTAATTAACACACTCATCCGCCATTCTGCCTGTGGTCGTGAAAACTAAGGGAGTGAACGTTCCCTTTTCGATCTCCATTACTCTTTCCGCATACTGCCTCTTCTTCTCGTTCTCATGCTTCTTAGAGATCTGCTTAGGAGTCAAGTCTCTGTAATAGTCTGCATTGGGGTGCAGAACTCTGTCTTGTCCAAAAGCCTCGAGCGTGAATATCCCAACGGGCATCAGGGGCTTTGTTATCGCCATGATTTAACGTCTCCCCAGTGAGCTCCTGAAGGACCAGCTCTACTTCCACATCATTACAAACCATCCTTAGCATCTCTGCTTCCAACTCACGAAGTTCGTTATGGCGCTGGATAATGAACCCACCGCGCTGACACACTATTACGTGATCCACGCTAAACTGAACACGTCATGCGCAGACCATGGGTGTGTCCCGCAGGGCTTGAATTTAACTTTTTTGGTCGCCAAATCATAAATTTTGGTCGCCAACTTTGCATGCAAGGAAAGTCACAATTGTTAAATAGCACACAAAAAAACCAGCACGAGAAAGATCTCTAAAGCCATTGTTGTTTTCGGCTTTATCTTTAGTTTGGTGATGGTGTTCTTTAAGGTTATTTGAAATGGAGCGAAGCACAGTCCGTGTTTTCCATAGCAAGGCAAACATGGGTCCTTTATCCTTGCTTTTCACCTCTTCAAGACGTAGTTGCTTGCGTGGCAAGCAACTTACCTTTTTCGCGACTAAACGCAATACTACAACTGCTCGGCCTAGGCCCCCACGCAACCACAATGCCCGTACCAGTCTCCGACCGAGATAAAATAAAAGGAGCGGCTAGTATCCGATTTCAGTAGCCTCTAGAATCAGAGAAACTTGGCTTCTTAACGTACTTTTCTACCGATATTTATCTCCATTTATTAATTAATCACCTTGTGCAGTCAATTTTGCAGGTATTCGCTTTCTAACAGAGGGGACAAGTTCTCTAACCCACTTTACGTTAAGGGTACAGGTTGCTTTTAAAGGTTCCATGCAAATTTCAAACTCATTATACGATGTCCAGGTTCATTATCAATATATTATCAATATCAAGCTAGTTCCGAGGAGGTCCTTAGAAGCCGCGGAAACAATATGGCGCCTAGTAAACGCGGTGATCGAAGTATCGAAGTATATTTGTGCTATTAATTAACAATGTGAGAAACCGATTTTCTTGTAGTATTTATACACTATTTTAATGGGGAAAGAAAGGTGAGTCGTGTTCTAGCTACCACTTCCGAACGATTTCATCATATAAGGATTCAAATACAAAAGTTGTCAACTGTTTATCCTAGGTTGTAAGACAAAACGTGATTCGCCAGCTGGCGACCAGTTTTGAAAATCTAGTCGCCAGCACTCAATTTTTGGTCGCATCGGTGACCAGTGAGTCGCAATTTCAAGCCCTGGAGTCCCAGTCGTATTGTAACGTGATTGCATCTTTAAATTCCTTCTTATTCGGATTGTAATCTAGCCCTTTGAGAGGAATCACGGTCAGCCAATTTGATGATCCCTTCTCTGTAGCTAACTCAACAGCTCTCTTAGCTTTTGTCGGCTAGGAGCTTTTAACCTGCTCCAGCCTCTCACTCAGACAGTCGTCTTTTTGTTTTCGTGTGCTCGGTTGCAGTGTTCGAATTTCTGAGACATCTGGAGGCTGGTGCTCTTGCTCAACAATTCACCTCACTAGCGGATTAGTAACTTTGATTGAAGCCTCGTATTCAGAGGATGAGGTCGCATCCAAGGCCTCCCATGCGCACAGAGAAACCAAGGAGGTTCCGCTCTACTTTAGTGTGACTGTATGGCCAGTGACAGCTGGTATGAGAACCTCATTAATCGCGCGCTCAAGTGGCTGTAACAATTCTGCCATATCAGGTAATGTTCTTACGAAATATGTTCAACGGTGCCACAGGCCAAATGATAATGATAATGATAACGATAACAATGACGATAATGATGGTGATAGTGATAATGATAATGATAATGATAATAATGATAACAATAATAATAATAATAATAATAATAAGAGGAATATTTCAAGGAAACAGCCTTTCACCCCTCCTTTTTGTGACATCGCTCATCCAGGCACTAACACTCGTGTTACGAGAAGTAAAGGCGGGATATGTTCCTGGTGATGGCAAAGAAATGATCAATCATTTGCTTTTTATGGACGATCTTAAGATATATGGTAAAAATAAAAACCAAGTTGGCTCTCTCGTCCCATCAGTTAGAATCGTGACCGGAGATATGCGGATGGAGTTCGGAATCATGACCAAAGTGTGGAATCCCTTCTGATGAAACGCGGAAAAGTGTTCCAAAGTAAAGGAATCATGCTACCGGGGAATAAGATGCGATCACTGAATGTTGATGAGAATGAAAACTGCAAGTATCTTCAGGTGCTGGAGGCGGATGATATCAAACATAGTAAGATGAAGGACAGGGGGAATTGCGCATGCGGGCCGATAATGGCGGCCGTGTTTTTTGTAGCTCTGGCCTTATTGACTTAAATATGATGTAAATCTTGAAATTGAGCGGGCCCTCCGTCGTTCGAAATAATATGACAGACGATTTGTCGGGGAACAAACTTAAAAGACGCCGGGAAGAAGGATCGCAGACCGATGAAGACTTGAGCGGACGTTGCTGCGATTCGTCTTTGGCTGAGCAGGTAGCTGAAATCAACTCCAAGCTTGATAAGCTCTTAAATGTCGTCTCTGAATTTGATTCCATGAAATCGCGGCTTACTGAATTGGGAGAAGAAAACAGGAAACTGAAGGAGGCGTCAGAGTACGCTGACAATGAAATATCAAATCTAAAAACAACCAGCGTTTACACATTTGCCAACATGGACGCCACGACTAGGGAGTTGAATGGTTTGAAGGAGGAGGTTGAAATTCTGAATCGTCGCAATATCAAACTAGAAGCTTATACCAGGAGAGAGAACATGAGGATTTTTGGAATTAAAGAGTCTGCGGGTGAAACAAATGAGAAAACCGAAGAACTTGTCCGCACTATGTTGACATAAAAGATGAAGATTCCAAGTGATTCTGTGGACGATATTCGCTTTGAGTGGGTTCACCGAATGACAACGCGGGTGAACTCCACGAAACCAAGGGGAATTATCGTAAAATTCAGCGTCTATCAAGATAAGGAATATGTATGGTCCTTTTTAAGAAACCTCAAAGATTCAGGAATTGGAATGGCAAATGATTTTCCCAGAGAGATCGACAAAATACACGAAAAACTCTATCCGGTTTTAAAATCAGCAAAGAAGGCAAAACAGAAAGCCTACTTCAAAGTAGACAAGCTTATTATTAACGGGGAAGTTTACAGAGGTGAGGAGACAAAACATCTCGCACATTATGGCTTAATCATGAATAGTACTTGGGCAGACGGATGGCTTCAGCAACAAGGCACGCCAAATGAGTAACTCTGTGTGTGTATTTGTATATTTATTATTTGTGCTTAATTTGTCTTCACCATTTGTCCTTTCTGAGAATTACTATCGTCATCATATCTCTTGTTTATGTACTAGTTTAAATAACAGTTTGTGTGTAAGTTGTGTAGTCATAGTTCCTGCTTTTGCTCTGTTACGATTCCTACAACTCTTAATGCAAATCGCTTTGAACACAGTACATCAATTTTTTGCCTATTTTTTCACCGTTTATTACATGTTGTTGTTCTTAGTTTATCAAGTCCTTCTGCAACCTAAATTTCAAATTCATGTGGAGTTGCGATCTTGTTCAGAAAGGGTGTCGATTGTGTTATTTACACCAAGATTCGTGATCCCCTGGGGCGTTACATAATTTTAAAAGCAGCCATCAAGGACAAAATGTTTGTCTTTATTAATATTTATGCTCCTAACAAAGATAAGGACATCACTTGCTTTTTCAATAACTTATTGATAACGCTGCAAAATGAAAACCGGGACGAGGAGGAGAATATTATTGTGGGTGGGGATCTCAATTGTCCCCTTAACACACTCCTTGATAAGAAAGGAGGAATCATGATTCCGAGGAAATCGGTTGTTGCAAGTATCAGCTGTATACAACGTGAACTTGACCTCTTTGATATCTGGAGAGTTAAAAATCCTTGCACCAAAAGTTACACGTGGAGTCAGAAATCTCCGAATATATTTTGCCGTCTAGATTACTGGTTAATCTCTAATAATCTACATGATTTAGTTAAATCCGTCGATATAATTCCGGCTATCAAAACAGACCATGCAGCGATTACATTAGATCTCCAAAACAGCGACAATGAAATTAAAGGACCAGGTTTTTGGAAGATGAATTGTGCTCTTCTGGAAGACGATGATTATATCAATGATGTTACATCGAAGATACCAATTTGGCTTGCCCAAGGTCGTCAGGATTTGTCCGATGACCGCATCATTTGGGATTGGTTGAAGTATAATATTAGAGCACATGCTAAACAACATTCAAAAAGAAGGGCGAGAGAAAGGAATGGAAAAGAAAACCGTCTTGAAGAAGAATATGCTAAAGCAAAACAGGTTTTTGAGGCAGATCCTAGCAACACCAATTCAATCTTGAATGCTGCTAAAGAAAATTTAGAAGCATTCTACGACAAGAGACTTGACGGAGTCATCATACGTGCTCGCGCTCGCTGGCACGAACACGCGGAGAAAAGTTCAAAATATTTTCTTAACCTAGAAAAAAGGAATCATATTAAAAAGCACATGAGGAAACTAAAAATTAGCGGCGTGATCACAACAGATCCCTTCAGTATATTAGCCGAACAAAAGCGCTTTTATCAAGAATTATACAAGAGCCGAAACAGCAACAATACTGACGGAGCGCAGACAATAAAATCCTTTTTACACTCTCTTGATCTCCCTGTTCTAACAGAAGAACAGAAGTTGTCATGCGAAGGTGCAATTTCTCTGGAAGAATGCGCCTCGACACCAGATAGTTTCCATAATAACAAAACCCATGGAAACGATGGAATTCCCATCGAATTTTACAGAAAAATTTGGCCTATTATTGGTGAATCTTTCACTAAATGTGCAAATGAATGCTTTAAAAAAGGTGAGATGTCGCTTTCCCAAAAACAAGCAATCATAACTTTAATCGAAAAGAAAGGAAAACACCCTTCGCTTTTAGAAAATTGGCGACCAATATCTCTACTAAATGTTGATGCCAAAATCATGTCAAAAGTGATAGCAGCTAGAATTTAAAATGTTCTTCCAAGCATCATTCACCATAACCAAACCGGATTTATTAAAGACCGGTATATTGGTGAAACAGTTCGGTCAATCTTCGATATTATGGGGTTAATAGTTGAAGAAAATATTCCTGGTCTAATGATTTTTATAGATTTTCAAAAGGCTTTCGACAGTTTTGGAGTGGAATTATCTTTTAAACTGCCTGGAACATTTTAACTTTGGTTCTGACTTTATTCGATGGGTAACAACCTTTTACAAAATATACAAAGTTGAGTCATAAACAATGGTATCACTTCAGATTATTTTACCCTTCAAAGAGGAGTCAGACAAGGAGACCCTCTTTCTCCTTATCTCTTTGTGATCGCAGCTGAAGTACTAGCAATTGCAATTCGACAAAATAAAGAAATAAAAGGTATCCGGATCGGTAAGGAGGAGACAAAACTACTTTAATACGCCGATGACACGACATCAGTCCTCTCTGACATCAACTCAGTCCGCGCGCTTTTTAAACTCCTTGACGATTTTCAGAAGCTATCAGGCCTAAGAGTTAACCCTATCAAAACAGAAGGAATGTGGATTGGCTCCTCGAGACAAAATAAAACCAAACCACTAGGTATCAAATGGCCAGACGAACCAATCAAAGCGCTTGACGTATATTACTCCTACGATTCAAAATTGCTTCATGAAAAAAAAATTATTGAAAAATTAGACAGCATTAAGAAACTTGTTAACATCTGGTCTTCAAGAGGTCTTTCCATCTATGGGAAGGTGACCGTTATAAAGTCTCTAATTATCCCTAAGTTTGTTTACATTGCGTCACTTCTACCCACCTCTAAGGATGGTATTAAAGAATTAAACCAGGTGTTATTTAAATTTCTATGGAAAGATATGGATAAAACAACTCGCTTGTCTGTAATAAATGAATATGAAAAAGGCGGTTTAAAAATGATTGATATAGAGACAATGATTAAATCTTTAAGACTAGCGTGGTTAAAAAGAATATTCAGTGTAAACGATGGTGCGTGGAAAGATTATACGTCCTCAGCTTAAGCGTTTCGGAGGTCTTTTCTTATTTCACTGTAACTAAAATGTAAAAGATCATCCTATTCCCTCGCAGTTTTATGCTGAGATGCTCCAATGGTGGGCAGAATTTCGAGACGAGTTTTCCACAGAAAAGGATTGGCAGGGCATAATATGGAATAATAAAGATGTTCGCATGAACAATGCGCCTGTATTTTATAAGACATTTTTCGAGTCTGGTATTGTTTGCGTAAATGACCTACTTTTTGATTTGAATAACTTAAACTCGTATAATATAATTTCTAAGCATGTTGGTAAAGTTAACTTTTTAACTTGGGCAGGTCTTCACCATGCTATACCTTCTCATTTAAAAATGAGACAAGCCCCCCTACATTAGCGATTAATGACAAGGTTTTTAATGTCTTAAAAAAGAAGTCAAATGATTATTACTCGTTGTTACTGAGCAAAAAAGCACAATGTCCTAGCAGGGGACTAACTCTAAAACATGAATTTGACCTAACCGGTGACGAACTACAGAAAGCATATATTCTATCGCATTCTGTTTGCTGTGAACCATATATTAGAGCCTTTCAGTACAAGGTCCTTAACCCTATATTATATACTAATACCAAATTATACAAGGTAGGATTTGCCACAGACGACAACTGTTCCTTTTGTAAGTCTCATCCCGAAACCCTCAGCCACTTCTTTTTCGACTGTTTATACTCGCACACGTTTTGGAAAGAGTTTGAACTTTATTTTCATTCTATCTCAAAAGAACCTGTTTCCCTTACTTTAAAAGATGTCATAATAGGCATTGTAGATTCAAAACGCCCCTTGCTAAACTATTTGTTACTGATAGTTAAGTTATACCTGTGGGACTGCAGAAGGACAAGCATGCTACAAGAAATAATTGGCCTAAAGCATAAGATTACAAATAAGTTTGAAATTGAAAAATACGTTAATATTAAAAATAATACCTTAGATAAATTTAAACGTAAATGGACAATTAACTGTAATTTGTTGCTTAATATATAATATTTCTTTCTTGTAGGAATCATTTTGTGTCATGGTTTAGGAAGTGATTGTAATTTGATTAGTAGGATTGTAATGTGATTAGGTATTGTGTAAGTAAAAAAAAAAGGAAACACTATATAATTAATTAAGGTATGTATTGTGTTTGTTATTAGTGTTGTATTATTAGCCGTGTAAGTGTGTTTTGTGGTTTTGGACGTTTCGTGACTTGTATACATGTTGGACTCACCTATGGACATTCTATGTCTTATCACATGATCTACTCAGTTCGAACCTCGTGCTAGGTAGCCATGTTGGCTTTTTACATTAAAGTCAAGAGTTTGTTATTTCCATCTTAGTTTCTCTTGCATCGTTTATCGACAAAACAACATGGTGACCCCGACGCCTGAATCACACTTCTGAGATACTTCAAAGCATTTACAAAGCAATGGAAGGGCCATCAGCATCATTTTGATTTTGTCCTCGATCGGGCAATCTTCAGTCTGTCTTTAACGTTCGAGGGAACTCTCTGCAAGACTCCTCCGGAACGGACATAAGGTACATCATACAATATACTCCAGGCAAGCGGTCGTTGACAAATTTGCCAAGTGACTTTTCCGTATAGTATCAAAGTAAAGTTGTCAAATCAGTGATCCTTCAAAATGGCTGAAAACCACTATATGCCCCAGAAAAAGGTCGATTGGACCTCCAACATCGCGTCTTCACAGTTTAAGTTGTGGAGGAAGGAAGTTGAAAGAATAATAGGCGGTCCTCTAGCATCAAGATCAGATCGAGTAAAAATAAATCATTCATCTGGGCTGGCGCTCATGCTGAATGTCTCATCGAGGCAAGCCTCAATGAAGATCCCGAGCTAAGGATCACTACACCAAGAGAG
>NC_090893.1:38138303-38143303 GCF_036669925.1 Montipora capricornis
AAAAATGCTTCCCTGCCATGCAGAATGTGTGGAGAAAGCGCAGAAACAGTGAGCCACCAAGTAGCAGAATGCACTGCACTTGCACAGAAACAGTACGAGTCATAGAGACACGATAAGGTTGCCCAGGTTATCCACTGGGATCTCAGCGAGAAGTGCGGTTTTTAAAGGACAACAAACTGGTATGACCACGAACCCGACCCAGTCCGTGATTCTGCGAAGTACAAACTGTTGTGGGACTTAAGACTCTAACAGATCATCACATTGGACACCGCAAGCTCGATATTGTGCTCGTAAATAAGGACGAGAAATCATGCATTATAATTGATTGATGTTGCCTGCCCATTCGACACAAGAGTATATTGCAGGGAAGGAGAGAAGATTAGTAAGCACTGCGACTTGAAATATAAGATCAAATGAATTTGAAACTGTGGTAACCGTTCACTTCAAGTCATCCCGATAGTAAATTGGTGCACTGGGAACAGTTTCGAGAGTATTTGAAATGCGGCTGAGACAGTTCGGAATGCCATATTGCATGGAACTTCTACAACGAAAAACCTTTCTGGGGTCAGGAAGGACTCTGGGAAAAGTGCTGGACACTTAATTATATTAAGAACAGAACAGATTGCATGGAGTATCCTAGGCGACAGGCTGTGTCCCGTTGCTGTCTGTGTTACTCAGTAACATTCCCTGCATTAAGTAGTGATAGACTTTTAATAGTAATAATAAAGAGGCAGCTGAGATGTGGCATAGAAAAGAATTGAGAGCTGGCGAGAATCTCATAACAAAAAAAAAATAATCAATAAGATAACAACAACAACGACAATAATAATAATAATTATAACAATAATAATAATAATCATAATCATAATCATAATAATAACGCTTGGACAAAGACATGGCTGTCTATATCAAGGTCGAAGCTGAGAAGTACTTTGGTGATTCCACCTTTCAGGATTGGCTACGCGAGTTAATTTCAGGAGTAGTCAAGACAGTTTAATGGTCAAAACCTTGTGGAAAGCGTATTATCTCCATTTCGTAAAGAGTTCGAGGACCTGAAAGTTCAACTCACTGATGTTGAACTTAAACTAAACAACAACGAGCAGTATTCTCGAAGGGAAAGTGTACTTATCTATGGAGTTCAGGAGGGCGATAATTATAACAATGACTGCCCTAAGAAAGGTTTAGAGTTCTTTCTTTGGGAGATAGGTTTAGAATTTGACGCAAGGGAGATTGATAGAGCCCACAGGGTTAGACGGAAAAGACAAGATGGCAGCCGTGCGATCATAGTGAAGTTCAAGAATTAAGGGTTTTGAGGGCCAAGAAGGCGGCGCTGGAGGGGAAAGTTTCACAGTTTACGAAGACCTTACTTTTGTTAACCGAAAACGTTTACAGATGGCAAGAGATGAACATAAAGATACTCCGGTGTGGGCGATCGACGGTAAAGCATTTCTCAATGTTGATGGACGTGTTCGTCCATACATCCCGTCGGCAGATAAAACAAGGTTACCGCATACCCGCTAAGTGAAGTTTAGCAAATTCATTCTCATTAGTTTTATGGTATTTTGGAGCCCCAAGCCTGTTGCGTAGTTTATAAAATATGATCCCTGTTCTGATATGTTTTTGTCATTTTTCTTGCACTCATAATTTCTCTATACACTTGAGCAGCTGCAGGAGGTGAGCTATTTTCTATTTCTTCTATTCGCTAATATATATAATAGGGGTTATGTTAGAAGTTTATAGGGCGGCGATGGGCTTTTTCAACAATTGCTCTTCATCAAATCTATTTTTATTTTCGTTTTTCCTCTGTTATCTTTTATTTTTATTACCAGTTATATCTCAGTTATAATTTTTATCTTTTTGTTGTTATGAGGTGATAGTGAGCCTTATAATCCTGGACCTGACCCTAGTTCTTCATTTTTGAGTGGCCACACTAATGTTCGGAGTTTAAACATAGCCGATTTGATGAGCTTGTCTCAATAATTTGAAACAGAAATCTCATGCTTTTATTATCTCTGAGAATGGTTAAATTATTCAATTTCAAGCGATTCTTTTGATATTCCAGGCTATTGCCCTATTATGAGCTTGGATACGCAAGATGGGAGGCGGTACGGAGGTGTTGCTTTCTCCGTGTCATCCCATTTGTTTAGGAGTCAATATGCTTGAACTTTTATGGACAGAAATGAAGATTAATACACTAACTTTTTTTTGTGATGTTTGTTACGGTCCACCTTGTGTGAATGCTCAAGCCAACACTAATTTTCTTACGAATTTGCAATGTAGCGTTGATAGGGCTTTGTCTAATCCCCAAAATGCCCTCGTACTTCTTGGTGATTTCAATGCTCACTACGATCCTGTCAATCCGTCAGAGGGTGGCCATTTTGATGCACCATTTTACCGCTGTATGGACTGTACCAACTTGCATCAAGTGATTACCATTCTCGTCGCCAGAGCCCTCTGTTTCTTTTGGTCACGTGGTCGGCGAAACGAAAGGATCTGGTCGCACCTAAAAATTCAACTCTTTTCACTGGCTGATTAAAATTGCATGCACAGAACAAATTAAAATAGCACAATTTCGATATATTAAATAAGTCCTAAACAAAAGGCATCATCTCGAGGCTCTGGGGAATATACACAAGGATTTGTATGAGTTTATTCCCCACGGCCTTGACATGATTTGATTCGAGATGATGCCTTTTGTTTAGGACCGAATTTTGATATATCGAAAGTGGGCTATTGCAAGTACTGCCCATTACATTCTACGTCCGTCCCATAAGGTGGGAAAAAATGGGATGCGGCAAGCCCTTGTTGGCGCGCTTTTCAAAAGACTAAATAAAAGCTTTTAAATTATGGCGACTAAGCCAAAAAAGGCGCGCAAGTTTCCGCGAAATCAATAAGAACTTAAATTTAGCTTAGCGGTTGGGTTGTCTTTTAAAAATATAAGAATATCTCCCATGATCCATGACAGTCTTTCAGTCTTCTAAATAGACCTTTTAGAAGATACGGCAGCCATTTTGATTTCTATTGTTTCTAAAGACATTATGGGATGCTCAAGGGGCAAATTAATATGTATTTGCCCCCTGGGCATCCCATAATAGTTATTTGAAACAATAGAAACCAAAATGGCAGCCGTATCTGCAAAAAAGTCTATTCACGATAGGGAGCTTGAGCAACGACAACGCCGACGGCAACTAGAACGTCATCTCAAAAATGAATATAAATTTGCGCAGTTTTAATCGCTACGTGATTATTTCAACCTTTTTAATGTGACAAGGGTGTGGTAGTTCCTCGAAAATGACACTGGTCGGAACGTCACCTAATTTAGGGGAGAAATTGAAAATTTATCCTAATGAACAAAAGTGAAAAACGCACGTGCAAAGCTATTGTTTTTGCTCATTAAATATGCAAATGTGTGACGTTGTCGTTGCCGTCGCCGTTGTCGTTGCTTAAGCTCCCTAATACACCTTTTTCCAAAATGGCCGCCATTTAAATATTCTGTTGTTTTTATTCAAATTAGCCCTTGATGCCTCGTTCTTACGCTTAAAATTCAAAAGAATATTTTATCTTGAACGAGGCAAATCAGCGGCCATTTTGGAATAAGGTGTATAGTGAATTCAAAGCAAATTAACAATTCAGGATAATCGCGAATTCAAGGACGAGAACGGGTTGAGGCAACAAGCATTAACGATTCGGACGAGTCCCTTATTGATTTTATTATAACTAAGTCTCCTGGGTATTTTGTTCATTTTGGTATGCTAAGTATTGCGGCCAGCTGTGATCTACTATCACAGAGGATGTAGCTTGTCGCACCTACCTAGGGATAATGTTAGCTTCTAATCTCTCATGGCGACCTCATACATGTGTATCTCAAATGTTTACCGGATAGCCAGCAAGCGACTAAATTTACTCTAAGGGATTAATTTCAGAGTTCAGAGATCTGGGGCCGGTTGCTCGAAGCCTCGTTAGCGCTAACCGTTGGTTACGAGGTATCAAAACATATAGGTTTCCGTGGTATTTAACACTGATTAGCGCTAACCATGCTTCGAGCAACCCAGGCTTGCGCTACATAAATTATACAAATCGCTCACAAGGCCATTATGGAATATGGGAACGTAATTTAGCACGGGTCTTTATATTCTTAAGCCCTGGCCAAACTATCGAACAAAGTTGGATCCAACATGCAACATTGTTGGATGTAGATGTTGAGGTAGTGGCAAAATACCATCCAACATTGCTAGACAGAACTGATTCAAGTTCAAGTTGGCGTTAACACTGTAACGAGAATCCCTCGTATCGTTTGTGCTGGTGGTTTGTGCTGTGTTTGCGTTGGAGGACGGAAATGACCGATTCAGAAGACCAAACAATAAAAAAAAAGAACGATTAAGAGAACGTTTGGAAAAAGGTATGTTCACTGCACGATCCGCGCTGAGGAGATGATGAGAATAAGAACGGATCAATTTGCAAAAATCTTAAACGCTCTCCATAGAGGGCGATCATGATAAAGGGGTCTAAAAGCGTCCCTCAGAAATGGCCTTACTTGATTCTCACTGCTTAAGGTTTCTGGCTGTTCATCAATGACCATCCTTGTCCGCTATCTTTGTTGCAAATGATGCTAGAAGACTTGAAAATGAGATAGCGATTCCTGATTCGCTAGGAGCGCGGACGTGACTTGATTCAGGAAGAATCAGGAAGAGCAGCAAAACACTGCAACCTTGTTGCGTCGAGCAGAATTGTTGGGCGTACTGTTTGATGAAAGCAAACTCTATGAAACCCTTGATCAAACAAAAAGTGTTGGACAAGCATCTTCCAACATGGGCGGCCAAACAGCCGCGATAGCGTCGCACCGGTATCGCGAGATCACGGGTTCAAACCCCGTTGAAGCCCTGAAATTTTCAGGCTTCTCTTCGCAATTGCTAAAATTGCGTCCATAACTGCGAGGATCATAGTTTTACTTGATTTGATATCCGCATTTCAGTATATGATTCATTTCGTATATCATTTCG
>NC_090893.1:38150803-38155803 GCF_036669925.1 Montipora capricornis
TTGATTGGTTGATGTAAAGTATCAAGATTTTCTTCAAATAGGACGGTTTGTTCAAAGCTGAAGTAAACGTTCTAGCAAAAACTATCCAATTTATTTTAAATATGGACAGTCGGCAAAAATTAATTAAAAATACATCTGTTGGCAATATTGGATTTTGATGCAGCTATACAATTAGAACATGAATGAAAGTATCTTTCTATGGCTGGATCCAACTTGAACTCGCAATTGACAACTTCTTAATTAGTTGGCTTTATAGCGCAAATTGCAGAGCAAGTGTAGCGCAAACGCTTGGTTATGGGTTCGAATCCCGAATCAGGCTTACTTAGAAATACTTAAAGTGCACCTAACCCCAAAATATTTTTTTCGCTAAAATAAATCTTTGCACCTTTTCGAAACGCATTGCGGCCATTTTTTCTTTTTTCTAACAAATCCTGCCTTTTTATAGGCTTCGAAAGTCAGAAGGGGAGTGGGTCTATTCCGCTTTGACGTCACATACTGATTTACATTGCATTAACTCTTTGTAAAAATGCATGCAAAGTAGATTGTGACGTCAAAGCAGGAATAGACCAACTCCCCTTCTGACTTGGTCGTGAACAAAAGATGCTTGGATTGTCGCAACTTTCGAAGCCTATAAAATGGCAGGATTTGTTAGAAAAAGCAAAAAATGGCCGCAATGCGTTTCGAACAGGTGCAAAGATTTATTTTAGCGAGAAAAATCTTTTGGTGTTAGGTGCACTTTAAGTTGTTGCGACAACTGCGGTGACCTTCCTATCTTCCACAAGTACCGTGAGACGATGCGTACAGCCAATCGTCCTTTTCAACATTCCTCTTTTGTTTTTTCTCCTAGTTTTGGTGCCTGGGGTAGCTGCGGTTGCTGTTTCATTGATCGTCGGAGCAGCCATCATTCTTTACCGCCGCCGCAAGATGCAGCTGCAAAACTTCAAATATCCTGTAGATGCGGATAAGCTTCAGAGCAACTGCATCTTTGATCAGCACTCTAATTACTGCTCAAATCCAAATTTGTTAAATTACGAAGTACCAAGAAACAGAATGGAGTTTATCGAGGAGCTGGAACAAGAAAATGGTACGTAAAGGTTTTTTGTTTGGTCAATTAGCTAGGTTTATTGTGCCAGTAAACTCGTGGAAATTTCGCGCGTCTTCTGAATTATTATACAAAATCAATAGACCACAAGTTTCTATGGTTTAGAGGAACGATAAACCAGGAGGGATTTTGGAAGAACACTCATGTTCTTCCAACATCCCGCGTGGATTTTCAGCCTCTAAATCATAGAAACTTGTGGTCTATTGCTTAATTTTAATGCTTGGAAATTTGATAAACCTGTTATCAGTCCCACCCCGTATAGCAGGACAACTGTCCCCTGAACCTAGTTTAATGGCCTAGCTCCCGAGAGTTTCCTTTCACTTAATGGTAGAGCATCCGAACTAGTAATCGAAAGGCCGTAGGTATGACTCCTTCAGAATCCTGCAAAGGAGCACTCGGATTTTTCCGAGTACCCCCAAGTCACCGTTGAAAAAATATCATCTCTTCTTTATGGTTATAACTAATTACCCACTTGTACACAGGAGTTAGGTATCACGTCACCAATCTGATTGTCTCAATTATGCATTATCTGTTTAAGTCTCTCAAGACAATTATAAACGTGCACCAAAATTAGCGGAATGCCTAGTTTAACTCTAATAGTTAGCTGGAACCGCAAACTCGATTTGTTAATAGTGTGAAGCATTAATTAAAGCCGATGAGGTCTTTTTCTTCAAAAAAGAAATTACAACCATTAGCATGCTTGAGGGTTTCTTCTTGAACAATACACTATTTTCGAGTGCAAGAACAACGCTAAACAAAAGGCACATTTTTCGAGGGTCTGGAAGCAGCTTTTACAATGGCTCTCGTGATTGATTTAGAAAACAATGGGCACCAAATATATACACAAACCAATGGAGCCAAATCCTTGGCACAATAGAGGTGTGTCCTATTCCGTTCGACTGAAATTAGAGGTTGTAAAGAGATAAGCCCTATTTGTAAATAACCTATCACATTACACGTTGAATATTGTCTGAACCCACGAATAACATACCTTGATGAAATGTGATCCTTGTATTGTGTGTCAGAAGCTCTGTGGTCGTGACTGGGGTGTTGAAACAACTACGACTCCACAAAGCAAGAATATTCAGTTATTGTGGCACGCATCACAGTATATTTCTTTGCGGTACTCGGACTCCACATAACAAAAATGTGAAAGCACCAAATTTTAGGTTTCGACGACAACGTAAGCATGCAACAATCATGGAATTGTTCATTGTCTACCCTTACTTTTAAACCGTTCGCACCATATTGTACAACGTGCACAAGATGGAGTAATCGCGAGTGCTAAGTTATACTTTGGAGTGACGCTTGCGTTGACATTGCCGTTGTTGCTGAAATTCCCAACTGATATTTTAACAGCCTGACCAGAAGACATCCGGTGCTTAAAAATAACTGAATAGCTCGACTGGGCGTCTCCTTCTTTACTCATATTTTCTCCTGGTTTCAATGAAGTAACAGTGATTTTCCTTTTTCGTTCGTCTCCCCCTATCATAACTAGGGGCCTTAAGATCTACGACTTAGACTGTGAGCAGTCTCTCTTTTGCTCTAAATCGTTAAAACTAACGAACACTTCAAAATGGCTGAAACTGCGGGTTGCAGATACCGCGGGCGTTGGTTCGCCCGCGGTATTTGCAAACGGCAGTTTCAGCCATTTAAAGTTCAACGTACGCGTTCGTTTAGTTTACCAGTTTCAGCACTTGGACTCCTTCAATTTGACTACTGTCTGTTTTGCTCTTATGTGGTCTCATCGATCAGTAGTCCATTCAGAAGATTACGCCGAGAAGACCACATTGCTGAAGGAAAGGCCAAACACAACACCTGAAACTAAATGTCCTACTCTTTTCGACTAGTGTGTGGGATCTTTAACGTCCCACAGGGTTGTGAGACGGGGCCTATGGTTTACAGTCCTTATCCGAGAAGACTTGAAAGCCTAACCACTTGCGGGGGTAATTACAAAGGCAGCACTTTCTCCTCAGTTATTTTAAGACCCTGAGTGTTGGTCCGGCCGGATTCGAACTCACGACCTCCCACATGACAGCCCGATGCTCAACCAACTGAGGCACCGGTGCGCGGCTTCTCCTGGAGTTATGTTGAAACACATCGCTTTTGAGACCTCTTGCTCGAGCTAAGCCCGCACGTATTGGCTGCTTTATCATAAGTCTTTTGCGACTATTCCATCTACATTGTAGTTCACTTCGTACAAAAAAAAAGCGTGCCGAACATGCAGTATGATTATGTTTCTTCCGGTTAGCGGTCCACTCAACGTCCTAATTATTGGCCTTATACTCGCTTATTACTCATTACAACACCACCGAGAAGATCCTAAATACCTTAATTCACCGATGGAAAGCAATTTTAATATAACATTGGCATCGAAACAGCCAATACGTGCGGGCTTAGCTCGAGGAAGAGGTCTCAAAAGCGATATGTCTCAACATAACTCCAGGGGAAGCAAGACTATGATGAAGCTCCTCATCTCGATTTTACTTATGTGTGGGGATATACAGTTAGAGCCGGGTCATCAGTATATGTACCCGTGTGGCATCTGTGCAAAACCAGTCAGGATAAACCAACAAGTAATACAATGCGATTTCTGTGACATTTGGCATCATATTCGCTGCATGAATATGGACAAGATCGCCCACGAAGCTTTAGCAAATTCTTCCTGTGTGGCATGCCAAGTGGCTTCCAAGTGTGGCATGCCAAACTATTCCAGTTCTCCACTGAACTCATACTCTGTTATTAAACACTCAAATAGGTTTTCTCCTTTAAATACCGACAACTTCCCTGAAGCTCAATTCTTCTCCACTCCACAAAGACAAGGAACACAACGGAAGTTGCACGTCTATGGATCACCTGGTACACAAGTAGTGCAAGCACCCACTCGTCATAACAATATACTAGACCTAGTGTTTACGACCCACCCAGACCTTATTGAAGGTACACATGTTGTCCCAGGTATGAGTGACCACAGCGCAGTAATTTGTGACATTAATTTCAAGACCAAGCGCCCTTTAAATTCAACAAGATCTGGCTACTTACATAAACGTGCAGATATGGGAGGTCTGGAGGAACAATTAAGGAATTCATATACATCATTCCAAGCGTCACACCCTTCTACAAAATCATTCGAAGAAAACTGGACTTAGTTCAAAACCATACTCTTCGATACCATTAAGAAACATATTCCCCAAAAGACCTTTAACAAGAAAAAGTCTCCCCTTTGGTTTGATTCACGCCTTAAACGTCTTATTCGCCAAAAGCAGCGACGTTACAATGCTGCCAACATAATAGTGAACAAGATTGGCGCAAATTTAAAAATCTTCGAAAAGTGGTACATAATGAAATGGGAAAAGCTCACCAAAACTGCATCAACAATCTTTTAGACATTGGTGATGACGTCATTAATAATAATAATAATAATAATAATATTAGATATTTCTATAGCGCCTTTTACAATGAAAAATCAAAGGCGCTTTACATGCCTTAAAAATAAAATAAAATAGTAAATCTAATTAATTCATAAGTGATGAAAAGTATGTAATAATTATAATATGTACAAAGAAAATAAAATAATTCCTAAATTTTATTAAAGTAAACCTATCTGCGAACCATATCTATCTTGAAAGTCTCAACTGATGTGACATCTCGTAGACTTGGCGGTAGGGCGTTCCATAATTGTGGTACAGCCGCCTGAAATGAACGCCCTCCAAGAGTTACCAGCAAGGGTGCTACAGTTGGAGCGTAAACTATAATAAGATTTGGATTTTACCGACACTAAACCGGACAGATAAGCGGGAGCTTGCCCGTGGATGACTTTGAACGCCCGCAGCAGAATCTTAAAATGAATGCGCGCGTGAATTGGGAGCCAATGTAAATCATACAAAGCAGGAGAAAT
>NC_090893.1:38160803-38183303 GCF_036669925.1 Montipora capricornis
CTATGTATGGCGTTTTTCAGCAACAAGAATAATAAAGCTTTGTTTAAAATAGCATTTTAGCAGATCTTTGACAATATCAATGTGAATCCCCACAAAAACGAAGGATTTCCAACTTCTATTCCATGCATTCCTATTCCAGAATACGGTCAATCGAACGCGCCCTTAGAGAGGAAGAGAAGTCCATTTTAAGTACATTTATTTTCAATTGAAGCATGCAAAAAGTACAGTCTCCGAGTCACTAGTTTTGCGCATACCCAGGGATGATGAACTGACTGCCTTAAAGTGGAAAAAAACTGAAAATACCCTGGCCCGCGAGGAAGGTAACTCTCAGAACTAAATTACGCACATGATACACTGGAAACTTGTCTCACGTTTTTTTCTTGGCGACAATTTTCGCTAGCTACACTGAAAAACGGTTTGTGATTAACTTGTTTTGCTAAGAAGGAGTACCAATAACAAATGCCACGAAAGCGCTTACACTTAGCCTCGATTAATTTTAGACGTCGATGTTATGAATTTTTTGGGCGAATTCTCTTAGAGTATATCACCTCAAAAAGACCCTTTCGGTTAACAGGTCTTAATGGTTGTTTAATTTCTCTAATTCTTTCAATAATATTTACAAGGCTAAAAGATTCTAAAAATTGAAAAACCATACGTTTTTACAATCGGCACTCAAAGAATTTTCACATAGGTGACACACCGAGAGGGACTCTCGAGAACGCCAAAATTTCGCAAAATCGAGGTGGAGTTTAGCGCGCAGCAACTCATACTAGCCCAGGAACTTCCTGAATTTGTGCCGGTGTCTACTGTAGGGATGGATCTTGTTGCTTTTGTTCGATTTCGACCTTAGTAAACGGTGATGAATCTTTGAATGAGGAGGAAAGGCTACAGATTGTGGTTGAAATGGCTCTATACGAAGCTTATTACCTCGCTGAAGAGGATTTGTTGAACCCAATAAGTGTCCAAGAAATGGTGTTTAACATGCGTTCTAGATTGCAAGCAGTCTCTCTTTTGCTATAGAATCGTTGAAACGAAGACGTACGTTAACTTTTAATTACTAAAACTGCGGGTCGCAAATACAGCGGGCGTTGGTTAGAGTCAAAAGAGAGACTGCATTGGTTTCATATTGCGTTTTGGAACCCCGGCGCTCCGTTGATGGAGCGTTCTTACTGGTCGATCTCGGGAGAAGCGATGACGCCAACTTTGATAAATGCCAATCAACCCTAAATTCGCGGTAATGTTTGGAATTATTAATTAGAATTTAAAACAAGAACGGGAGCCGCATACACTTTTCTTGAAAAGCAAGATGTTTTGGCCATTCTGCCCACAGGTTTCACTAAAAGCTTTGTTAATCAAAGTTTCACTGTTTTGAAAAGTGTTGTCGACACTGTTGTTCCAACTGTGATTATTATTTTATCGTACCGCAAGGATGTTAAAGCAATGTGAATGCGATTCTCGGTAAATCGCAGAAACAGTATACACCGATTTACTATTTTCCGATTTTATACCACTAAGATCTTTTACCCTTTTTACGAGTAAGGCCTCCGATTTTACCTATTTTACGACTGAAGTGCTCGATTTGCTTTAGATTTTCATTCTCCAATTCTACGATTTCACCTCGGTCGAGCTTTAACACGCTTTTGAAATTATCCTCCGATTTTAGGATTCTTCTGATTCAAAGATGGCTAAATAGTAGCACCAAAATTGGCACGATCAGGTTTTCAAGGCGCTTAAAAAGAAAGGATGTGGTGCCATCGACAAAACCTCCGTTAAGGTTACTGCTAACATTTTGGGGTGCCTTCCACGAAATCTTTCGTAAGGGCATTATTTTCGGTAAAACTCGAGCAAACTATATATCACCGAATAGGTAATAAAATGAAGAATCCGAAGATATGAACATTTTAATTTTATTAGCGCGCGCGAGGCTTCAAACTCAAAATCATACATATTCACTTTGCTGAATTACCCGCCTTCGCATTATCACACACAACCAAACAAACTGTACTATATCAATCAGCACTTTATAGGCTACCAAAGTGTCTCGGGTTTTAGGATGTTCCTATTGGTTTCCGAGAAAATAAACTTTGAAGTTGACCAATAGAAGATTTTCCGTTTCGCGTCAAAGTAAAAATATTTCGAATTTTAAAAGCCCGACACACTTTCGTGCACCAATAGCCGACTATCATTTTGGCCAAATTTTGTAAAAACCCCGAGAAATCTACATACCCTATAAATTAAATTGAAGAGGAGAAATTCCTGGAAAAATAAACCCCGAGTTTTCGAGCAGAAAATGTTTTACACGTTTTCACACCTTGTCAAGGCGGGTGTGAATGCAGTCGTGCCGCTATGATGCCACGGACCAGTAAGATCGATGTAAGGCCCCCTGAAGAGGGTTTGCGACAAAACAGTTTTAAATGCCCAGGGAAAGCCATTCGGCGCTGCATCATTACCATACATTGTTTATACCAGAGTTAGTGGTAGAGTTTATACCTCATTGCGGACTGACCTGATTGATAATGGGAAAACCGAAGTCTGGCACGTGTAAATCGACAACAACCGGGCAACGGGGAAAAGGAAAAGGACAGAACATGCAGCGTTGAAACGAACGCGTTCCAAACTAATTTGTGGCATTACACTTTAGAGAAATTCGGTACAAAACAACCATAACGGACTGAAGAATTTTGCCAATCCAGGCAAAGTTAGGTTTTCCATTGGAGAAAAATATGGTCTCCACCAAGTTCACACGAGTCACGATTTAAAAAAAAACACAATACCGTCAAAAATCACCATTTTATTCTCCCACTGAGCAAGCCTAACTACATAAGACGTTCCGAATTTCGGATACCCTTCACACTCATCAATGCAAAAACGGTCATTACCAACCGACATTGAATGGTCTTCTGAATTTCGGACCCCTTAACTCTTATCCGACAAAAAAACCATAATTACTAATTAACTTAAAATGCCTTCCGAATTTCGGACCCCTCAACACGTATCCTACTAAAAAACTTGGTTTGCTACTTAAACGTGAAAGGCTTTCCGAATTTCGGACCCCTCGATTAAATCTTAGAGTTAAAAATGATAATTACTACTTTACTTGAAATGCTCTTCGAATTTCGGACCCTCAAGTCTTATCCGACAAAAAAACGATGATTACTACTTAACTTGGAATGCCTTCCGAATTTTGGACCCTTCGACTCTTATCCGAGAAGAAAAACGATGATTATACTATTTAACTTGAAAGGTTTTCCGAGTTTCGGACCCCTTAACTCTTATCCGAGAAAAAACGATGATTATCACTTGAAATGCTTTCCGAATTTCGGACCCCTCAAGTCTTATCCTACAAGAAAATGATATTTACTAACTTGGAATGCGTTTAGGGACCGCTTTTCATTTTCCAAATAGTTTCCACTTTTCCCTTTAGCGCTTTTCGCTGAAAAAAAGTCAATGACCACGGAGATTCTTGTCGACAATACCTACGAACTCTACGGTACAACTTGCTGTTGTTTAGATAATTTAACTTGAGATATACATTTAATATATATTTCCACTAAAAAGCCACTTAAAAGCAACAACGCTTGTTCGCAAGTTCAACAGATTGAGGGGTGAAATTCCTTGTTCTGTTTTTTTTTTTTATCACAATCAAATATTGACATAAAAATGCTGATAATATACATGAAAAAATTACTCGATTCTGATTGGCTGAGAGGAATGCAGTTTAGGTGTAACACTGTGCAAAAAGTGTAATACCAGTGCAAATTATACATCTAACTTCTGGATTAAAATTGGCTTATAAACAATAGGGTTTGTTCAGAACCAATCAAATCTCTCTGTAGGAAATGCATGACACATTAAAACGAATAAACAAGTAGAGTGTTATAAAATAAATATCAGAAAGTGTCAGTAGTTTTTTTAAAAAATCACAGACGTTTCGGGTGGAGAACCCTTCTTCAGTGTGAAAACCGATTTTCTTCCACTGAAGAAGGGTTCTACACCCGAAACGTCTGTGATATTTTAAATAACTACTGACACTTTTTGATATTTATTTTATATCACTCTGCTTGTTTATCCAATCAAATCTATTGTTTTCAAATCAAGCGCGCGCCCTAGATAGCGCAATTCTTTTTCGATTGCATGGCTTCTGCTTAAAGGGGCTAGGTCACGCTATTTTAGGTAATTTTGTTTAATTTTGTTAATTATGAGCTCTAAACGTCAAATTGGCAGAGCAAGAATCTTTCATTTGCAAACTCAAGGCCACATAACAACTTGAGAATGATTTTCCAGCTTTGTAAATGACATTTTGATATAGACTGATACAAATTTGAAAAAAGGTGTGCCGACGTTTTTCAAATTTACCCAAATTCAATCCATTTCAATCCTCTCCAGTTTTGTCCATCCATATCCCTTCTTGGCTTCCCTGTGTTTTGTTAGAGTTCGTCTATAGTTTTGAACAGTTATTTTGATATTTTAGTTAATTCTATGACCATTCGATCAGTGCTGAAATTGCCTAAAATTGCGTGACCTAGCCCCTTTAACCATCTAGAATTTAACCATGTATATTATTAAGTAATCACATGATTTTTCTCTTGCAATTTGGAATAAATAAGCACTTCTAAATTTTTTCAAACACTACAAATTGCACTCGCCCTACAGGCTCATGCAATTTTGGTCCTCTTTGAAAAAAATTTTTTACTCGTGCTTAGTTATTCCAAATTGCACGGGAAATCATGTGATTTACCTGCACATACAATAATGTTACTGGGTGCCTCCAAACAAAGCCGCTCTCTCTCTTAGCTGTTCTGCAAATTCCGCTTTGTCGTTTCCTTCCCGCAGACTCTCTGAAATGAAAATGCTTGGCCTTTTCAGCTTTAAGCTTGCCAGCATCCCATTTCCTAAAGAATGATATTTCTTAAGAGCAAATTCCCACAAGAATCAAAGAAAATCAAATTTCTTTGGCAAGGCTTGAAAACTCAATTTCGCTCCCCTTTTGCATATAGCTAGCCCCTAGCAAGAATACAAGCAGCCTGTGTTTTTTTTCCTCGGAATAGGTTTGTCTTTCCGAGAAAAACAATATTTTCGATTTAACCTCCAGACTCAGTTTAGCAAGTCCCAACTGGGTTCAAAATTGACCATTTCCTTTCGAGTCGCATGTCGTAACTATCGAACGCAGAAAAATTGTAATACAATGACCTTATTGCAAAACGTTTCCTTGTCCAAAATCTACAATTTCAAGAATATTGGATTAATCTAATTATTTTGCAGTAAACAAAACCAAAGTGTTTTCCAATGTTAACTTCGTCGGTCGGTGGGAAGAACTGATTTTTGGACCATGTGCCATATCACCGAATTTCATGAGATTAAGGATTTTAATTAAGGAAGGGTAGGTCTTTCAAAATATGTAAAATTTAGTTTGGGCAAATGATTGGGAGTCGTCAAAATTGATTCAAAATCGCTTACACTAGACACAAAATCACGCCAACGGTGTCGAGTGCGTGACCCACAGGCAGACCAAGTTCGGTATACTATTTATATAGACTTTGTATGGGAAAATTAACTTTGAGCTTAAAAAAATGCTCAAATAAACTGTAAATTTAGAAATAAACTTGTCGTTAGTTGTCATTTCCGCTTATGTGGACATCGCAAAAATTCGTGAGCCACAAACCCGTCTAAAACGGACACAGTTTGCCCTCCGATTGCACAGAAAAGACGAGGAGTTTATTTCTACATTTACAGCTTTTTTGAGCATTTATAAGCTCAAAGTTAATTTTCCCATACAAAGTTTATAAATCGTATACCGAGCTTGGGCTGCCTTTGCGTGACCAAGAGAATATTATTATTGTATCTCCATACAAATATTACTTTGGTTCGAAAAGTCAGCCTTACAAAGGTATAAATATAATACAAATGCTTAAAGGCCAACCTTCAACCGACAGGCTTTTAAAACGTTTGTTTTTGTTAAGGAAATTCGTATTTCTTATCGCAGAGATCTAATTGGATGAATCTCTGATTCGGGTGGAATTTTCATATCTGAAAATTGTTCCGAGGCACGCAAAAACTGACTGAACAGTTGAACGTTTCATTCACTGATTGATAAAAAAAACTGCAGAGGTGTTGGAAGGCAATGATCCCAGGGACTGCGCATTTGCCCTCTTTCTTCATCCCCTCCCGGGGCATTTTAGACAGCTTATGTGGGGGAATTTACCCATTTTTTAAGAAAATGCTAATGCCCGGGGATTAGCCCCGGGGGGTGGGGAACGGCTGGAATTGACTGATGCATAATTTGCGGTGGTCGTGTCGATCGTGAGAACAACGACTACCAACTATTGCTTTAAAAGAACACGAAACTGCCATGATTTTAACAGCGGCTTTGCACAAATTTCTCGTGGGAAAAAGGACTTTCTTTATTTTCTTTGGTATTAGTTAATTAAGTTAGTGTCGTCTTGGAAAAGTAAACAAAATTAAATCTCAAGAAACCAACATTTTTGTCGCATGGTCAATAGCATGGCATAAATATACAAAAAAAGTCATTCTAATTTCGTTTTCCGTAGAACCACACTACTGTGATTCCAATGCGTTTTTTTGTTGCATGTTATTGGCAGACGCTTCACCTTACAAAAATCCCCACCCCTACCCAGTGCAGAGAATTTTGTCATATGCTGCACAATATGCAAATTAGAAAGAAGGAGCGATCATACATGTGGCTTATTCGTTGTCACTGGCTATTTCTGCTTCAAAGGAGGTTGAGTGATTCTATCGAGCAATACAATGAACCACCAAGGTACAGGTTGCATAGGGACTAAATCTACCAAACAGATGCCTGTTACGGAGGTTCTCGTCTTACAAACTTAGCGGAACGCCATTGAAGAAATGACTGGAGAGAAACGTTGTTTGACAGTCAAGATATCATATCCGAGCTAAAGTGAACATATTTATGTTGCAGTGTGCTTTAGAAATGCAGATATTTCAAAATGAAGGGATTTCATTAATTATAAATACAGGGGTAATGTTTGATCACACATTCGACTAAAATCTTTTGGAATTCCGAGAAATGGCACAAGGACAAAATGTCAATTCTTTTCACCCACCGTCGAACTCTACGTCTGAGAACACTCTACTTTTGTTAACCGCCAAATAATTAGAATAATCCAATTTTTCTGTAATTGTGCTTTTCTGGACAAGGAAGAGTTAAGCAAAAAGTTCGTTGCATTACGGCTTTTCTGCATTCAATAAATATGACACGCGAAGCGAACTGAAAGTGGTCGGTTTTCAGCCCGGTTGGGACTCGCTAACTTGATGCCAGGACGTGAAATTGAAAATGTTGTTTTTCTCGGAAATACCGAAATATTTAAGGAAAGAAAACGCATGGCGTTTTTACTTTTACTGAGGCCTACTTATATGCAAAAGTAGAGCGAATTTAAATTTTCAAGTGTTACGGGACTATATTTGAATTTTGTGGGCATTTTCTCTTAATTATTACGCTTGCATCAATCGAAAACCGAAAAAACAGATGAATTTCGTCATGTAAGTTTCTTTGGGTGAGACCCAATCTCAGATTCACTTCAGAAGTCAATAAATAACTGAGGGGGGAATGTCTTTACTGGTATGTTTGATGACAATAATTAATACCCTTGCAAAATACCTTTACACATTTATTGCCACGCAATAAGGCTTTGGCTAAAACTCTGCAGAAGTTTTTTAAATACACTATTCTATCATAAAACGCTTGTGCAGATGCAAAGAATTGTTTTTCTTGCAGTGTATTGCAGCACATGGATGCAAAAATGCTCAAGAAAATGTGTATGTACATATACAATGTACACGTTACAGTGCATAAAACAACAAGAACAAACTAAATATTACCATTCTCACTTCCAATGTCCAAGACAAGGTCGCCCTCTTTCGAAAATGTTTGTATGAAACACTCATACATATCTTGTGGGTAGCCATCTTTCTTCCATTTGAACGTCAATAAGATTTGTCATATGCCTTGACACATGCCTTTCTGTCAACTTATTGTGCGACAATACCCAGTGGCCAACAACAAAACAGTCAACCGTCTTGGTCATCAGTAACTCTGAAATATGAATACATAAAAAGCAATTAACTGCAAATCTCAAAACAAAAGGAAAAAACCAACAAAACAAACCGTAAACAAAGAACAAGCTGTGACTTTTGGTTGGTATGTTTAACTTAGTCTTTCTTGGCTTCAAAGCTCCAGTGAAATCAATAGAAACAGTCCATTATTGCCAAGAGTGTTTCATAAGATGCAATATGTAAGAGTTTGAAGAAAGAACAAGGAAAAAGTGTGATATGATATTTACCTTTTGAATTTGGTACATGCTTTCTTTTTGCTATAAACCCAGTTTGAATTTGGCCTGCTCCAGCAGATGCCATTTTCATCTGCACATGATGCAATGCTGCTGCAGAGCATACAATGATGATGTTGAACATGGTCATTAACCTCTTGAAATTTATTTGCACAGCCATGTCAACAACAGTGCTAACTTCTTTATCTACGTCCTACAATAATTAGACATGAAAACTATACTTCAGAGCTACAACACTGTACGAGAGGCCTGTTTTCCTTTAGACTGCTTGCAGTCCCATTTGAGTTCGTCGAACCCCCCGCTTTGATCCACCAAGTGAGCCGAGGGGAGAAGACATAGCGATATCTTATCCCCTCGGCTCGCTTGGGTGACCAAAGCGGGCGTTTCAACTAATTCAGAAGGGACTGCGAGCAGTCTAGTTCCCCTCCCAAACATGTATGTGGGTCCTTGGTGCTGTTCAATATGGCAACTGTATGCATCATCAGTGATACATGTACATGTAGAGACCCTGCACAGTTTACAATGATGATATTACTTTGTTTTCTACATTAATCTTAAAAATAATATTACACACAAAAATCCTTCTTGAAACAAAATTTAGACTGGAGCATAACTTTTCACTCATGTGACCAACAGCATATTGGTTTATTGAAACAAAGGAAAATACTTTAATAAAATCGGAGTATAATTCCCAGAAGATTTGTGCAGTACACTAACATAGCCACCACGATGTCACGTGAAAATGCTCTGTATTAATTTATAAGAATTTATATTGTTACATTTTGCAGCAGTTGTATTTTCTTTCCTCAAATAAACTGTATTTGGCTCAAAGTAAAATCTTGTACTTACTTCAGAATGGCATCCAACATGTCCAATTGACAAAAAGGCACCATTTTCAAAGTATGAAGCAGATAAATCTACCTTGTCAAACTTTGAAAAGACCAAATGCCCTTGTATCTCACCATTGGCTATGCCAATGATCATTTCCCCATGCTCCTCGTATGTTGCCACTCCCCGCTTTTCCAGATGTCTTAGAAACATTTTAAATTCATGAAGCTTCTCAAAATCACGCTGAAGTGTAAATAGAAAATGAACTTTAAAGAACATTGTCCTAGACAAAGCAGTAAAGGGGATTACATACACTACATTACATTACATACATTGCTTGCGTAGAGATACAGCATAAGGTCAACCAGTCTGATGTATGCAGAGACCATACTGTAAAACATACACATGCATGAGCATTGATCGTTGGACTTACATTGAATTTGAGGAAATGCTTTGCATAATGCTAAGTATTTTTGGTGAGGTCTATATTTTGTCATCAATTACAATATTTTGTTTTGAAAACTGTTATTGTTTTCTAATCAGAGAAAAAAAGATGCCATTAACCAGAATAATAATACAATTGTTCAGAAAACAGAATGGACACTGATGATTGTGGTTTAGTTATTTCCTAGCCAATCTATTTGCAAAATGACCTTATTGATAAAAAAGAGTGTACCTTAAACCGTGAAAGCCTTTCCAAGGAAACACTGCCACCAAACCTCTCCACAGCATCTTGCCAGTGCTCCAAATGGAAAAATCTCAATATGGCCCCTTGCACTTGAGAAAGAGCTTTCACATTTTGAGCCCCTTCCTTCAGCTCTTTTAAGCTGAGTTTCTTTTCTTTGACCTGAAAAGGTACTGCACATTAGTACAATGGACCAGTACATGCTACAGAAGCTAAACTGTAAATAATGAAATATTTGATTCAAATACAAGTTACATGTAAGAGCATGCTGTAACTTTTCCGGTTTAAAGTGCAATATTTTTTGCTCAGAGAAAACCCCTTTGTAAGACTAGTAAAGTCAGAACTTAAACTTGTGCTCATCAATACCTCTCTTTGGTTCCAAGAATATGATCAACTCAACATAGGTTGCTTTTAAAATGCATGATGGTATGCTATCCCCGGCATGTCACACATGTATAGGTAGTCGGTCAATATCAATAATATTTCAATTTCAGACATTCTAAGATCACAAAATGATACAGCTACATGTATGTAATGAAATAATCATAGTTATAACCACACAATAATTATAACCATACTGGAAATGCATTGAATTTATTTAGCAACAACCCTACTACAGTACATGTATCTAACTAAACCACAGTCTCAGTCGGGTGTCTTGAAAACAAAGACCACATAAGACCCCTAAGCCTCAAAAACAAAGAAAGTAACACAAAACCCTCAATTTGGCTAACATTAGGCCTAAAAACCATCTTCAGGCCTAGGATTAGCCAAACGGAGGGTTTTGGGTCAAATTCTTTGTCTTAGAGTCTTGGGGGTCTTTGTTTTCATGACACCCCCCTCAGTCACAGTATTTTACCTTTCTTAACAATGTAAGTTTTTGTCCATCACTCAGGTTACTTAAAGCCACTGCTTTAAAGGGTCCCTCTCAACCAGTGTGCTTTGCGGGCGATTGTTGATGTTTTCATCCGGGACATTGGCAAGAATAATAGCGAGTGATGGAAAACGGCCGAAATCTTATCGCGCCATAATTTAATCGCATCGAATCACACAAGTACATTTATAATATAAGTCTAGGTTGAGAATTGACGTATGTCCTCAATTCAAGGAAGACCAGTTAATAGGTATGGTTCGATTATTCGGGACGAATCCGATGACGAGATGCCGCACGGTAAGAAGAAACTAGTTTGCCTTCCTCGTGTGAAAACCCGCTTTATGCGGAAAATATTGTTGTTTTATAGTTCCATTTTATAAAGAAAAAAAGCCTTAATCCTTTTAGGTGAAAGTAACTGCATTTTAACTGTGTATGCATGATGTGCTGGTTGCTTGTCCTGCTGGAATGTGTCACCGTTCAAGACTTCGAAACCAAGTTCTTCATTCGCGTAACTCGATCTTTCACATGCATGAAGGCCCTGTTAGGGGTAAATTCCGACAAGTGACATGGACTTGAACCGGCAACATGATAGCCACGAACTGGCGACGACCGACAGACTATTACAACGAATTAGCGAAAGCGACACAAATGTCGAGACCGACCGACAGCGAATTTTAGAATTGTGAATGTTCTGCGGACTGCGGAACATTTGCGCGTACACCATTCGTCGTAACTACTTAATAATGATCATTGTTAACAATAGTGGCCAATTATGGCTAATAAGGGTCCAATAAAGGCGAACAGAAATACATCTCATTTTACTGCTGTTTTGATTGTTCATTTCATGTGATTGACGTATTCAGTGCATCACTCCCTTTGAGGACTTTTCCGCTTTGCGTATCATGTTCTCCCTGCATGACCAACGTGCGCACTCCATCAATCTTTCAGAGATACTTTTTTTCTCTGTTGATCGCATTCATCTCGGTGTTCCAAATCGTAGCGAGTTATTGAAATACATCACTATCAGAGTCATAAGCGGGTCGTCGGAGTGCCGAACTTGTGCACAGTCAGAGTCACGTGACGGGTCTGTTCAACATCAGAGACCGCGCTATTGTTTAACCCTTTGAAGTTTGCCGAGTTTCATAACCAGTCCTCTCTACTAACTATGATTTTTCACAGACTAGCCTGCGTAGCATGGCGGTTTTTTTTTTGCTCCTGCCCCAATCTCGTCGCGGTTTTTCTGCCCTCGCCCGCCTTTATTACTTAGCAACCAAACCTGCCATGCTACGCAGGCTATTCACAGACCTTTTGTAAACGCATGCCTTGCGGATAATGAACAGTCGATAATGTCCTTCCTCCTGGGTTGTTATAGTTACAGAAAAGCACAGTCTGACAACTAAATCAGAGTTGAACTCGGAAGAAACATTAGACTCTTGCACTACCAGAATTGTAGAAACGCTATTGTAGCTCGATTGCTTTTCCAGATTAGTCCTTTATTCACTTGTATAGTTTACTAGATGGAATTTCATTGACTTCAACAACTATTCCAAGTAGTCTGAATAGGTATTAGACATTATAAAAGGTCTCAAAACCCTGGGCTTAAAAGTACTAAAGATAGAGGCCGTATGTTCCGTTGGCGTCGTTCCAGCGAATGGGGATTGTCAGAGGGGCAACAAGCTAAAATTTATTCCGACAAGCGACACAAGAATGTTCCGAAATTGCGACATAGCTAGCTGTGAAATTCAGATGGAGGACATGGGCACCCCCCCCCCCCCCTCCCCCTCCTAACAGAGCCTCATGCATATGACTTGGTCTCTTAGATTTCGTGGGTTTTTATTTAAGATATGTTTATGAATGTTTGTTCGCACGCAGATATGTCACTGCAAGAATACTTGCAGAAGAAAGTCTGAAAGGACAAGAGGTTGTGTTTGCCGTGACAACGGTTTGCCTTGTTCTGCAAGAATACTTGCAGAGGAAAGTCTGGAAGGACAAGAGGTTGTGTTTGCCGTGACAACGGTTTGCCTTGTTCTACGAACTGTGATTGTGGTCCAGAAGGAAAACCTTGCTCGAACAGAAAAGAGGTATCTTCAAATGCTCAAGCAGCTGCTGCTCGACTTCCTAGCAGTGCTTTTGACATACATCAAGCCGCAGCAGCCAAGTCTACAGAAGAAATTGGGGTAAGAAATGCTGCCGAGACAATGTTCATGATTGGTAGGACAATGTTTATCAACCTCAACTTTCTTCGCAAATTGTCAACAGTGCATAAATTTCTCGGCAACTGTTCCTAAGGTTGCAATTCTTCCATTGTGTTTAACCAGTGCTTTAATGGTAAGCAGTGCATGTAGGCAGTATTTATGCTTCCCTCAGTAGTAAAAGTTACGATATAAACCTATGAACGACTTACTGATTTTTTCAAGAATATTGCTTTGTTTGGTTTTTGAAGTGCTATTTTTCTTCCGTGGTCTATTTGTTTTTTTTTTCTCTCTTACCGAGAACGTATAATGCTGCATCTGTTTTTGGCCCATCAAGTTTGTAGTGTATTTTGATACCACCTAAGATACCACTTGGGGTCTTCAACTGAATCTTCACACTGAAACTCAGTTCGATTGGTATGCCATGTTGAATCATGAAGCAGGTGGCAGGATCAAAAATGTGTTTATCAATTGTATGTTTCTTGCAGTGCTTTCAAAACCATAGGCAGCCCAAGCTCGCGTCACTACAGACAGCCGTTGAGAAGTTAAACGCGTTATACGACTTTGTATGGGAAATCGATTATAAAGCCTAAAAAATGCTCAATTTAACTTTCATTCAATAAAGTGAATCAAAATGACTCACCTCTGCTGTATTCTTGTGCCTTCTGGAGCTTATTACATCGTTTCGGGAATTCTGTGTTTTCAGTGTTTTCAATGTTCTAATTAACTCCACCCGATGAGGTACAGTCATTTCATTTACATTTCATTTACATTTCATTTACATTTGCGGCTTCTCGTAACCATGGAGCTGTTCGAGAAGCCGCTGTGGGAATGGGGTAAGTTAATTTGACCTCGGACCCAAGCTCCGTGTTTTCACGGATCGTCAGTTGCTGTTAAATTCATCAGCTATCGTGGAATTGTAGGAGAAAATGCTCATTTCCAGCCAAGTGTGTGGGGATTTTTGACTACGAAACATTCTCGGAGGTTTGCAAATGATGTGGCTTTAGCTTTGCGTGAAAAAATCTTGGCTGGGATGGATTTTAGAGTCGCAAACCGCCTCTGAGCTGACAACAGTCGGAATGGTAGTGTGCAGCCTTGACTTCGTCTTAGAACATTGAAAACACTGAAAACACAGAATTCCCGAAACGGTGTAACAAGCTCCAGAAGGCACAAGAATACACCAGAGGTGAGTCATTTTGATTCATTTTATTGAATGAAAGTTAAATTGAGCATTTTTTAGGATTTAAAATCGACGGTATTTGATTTCCCATACAAAGTCTTAACTGAAGTTTCCATTACATCCTCCTCGTGTGTCGGCATAGATGCATCATTGCTATCATCAATGGACGCCAGGCCATGAAAAAAACAAAAACAAATAAACGCAGAGAATACCATTTGACACTCAGGATACAATGTACACAAACGTTTGGTACCGTGAATCTTCTTTGAAAGGTAGTTACAAATTAAGACACTGGTGTGGAACTGGAACAACTGAATTTGTGAGCCTAAAGAAGTACTGTAAATTCCCGATTTCAAACAAAGAAAATTAATTAGTATCATCTAAACAACATACCCAACCCTATGTAAGACTAAACTAGTCAATTCCCATACCCTCTTTCCAACCAAGATGTCTCAAAAACCAGAACCTTGGGTGCTATACATGCTTTGCAAGAAAAGGGGGAAAGGGGGGGGGGGGATAACTTTGCAGGTACAAGTAAAAACATTTGGCAAAGGTTTCTCAAGACTAGACCACTACAATGTATATATGTACTGTTGACTATAGGGCAAATGGTGCCTTTCATTTGGTATGTTGCTTGCTATAACAGGAGACAAGGAAAGTTTAGGCACTGCTGCCATTTCAGCTTTTGCTGGTGTTGAATGATAAGTGATCTCCTACCTGAAACGTGATATTGAAAAAAGTTTATATACCCAGGACTCCAAATAATCATCAACATTTGTAAATAAATGAAACAAAGGAAAAGCAATGCTAACTTTACTTTCAACGCAAAACAAACCACTTACTGTTCGCTGCAGTTCTGTTCTTCTTGCCCTCTGCTCCATCATCCATTCTCACGCTTTCTTGTTCAAATTGCTTACACTGGACCAAACTATGTAAAAGAAACTCCGCAAATTCGCTATTGGTGTTTTCCTGAAAACCAAGATCGATCTTCTTCTGATTCCAGAGATTGAAATTGTTCTCTCGCAACAGAATCGTCTTGTTTTTTTCATTCCTTGGCGGCCTACCACGATTCGGAGGAGATCGCGACATTCGGCCCGACCCCGACCACAACAAAATCGGGTTTTTTCGGGCACAAATACATATAGAAATTCTATGATGTAATGATTTCTTAACACACCGGACCCTAAATCGTTCACATAGCGCAGAAAATCCTCAGAAAAAGCCAGGACTCTGAGAGCTGCAATTTCGATATAAGTGAAAATGGCCGCCACATGACTCAACGCCCGCAAAGCACACTGGTTGAGAGGGACCCTTTAAGTTTATACTTCCACGCAAAACATCTCCACTGTTAACTTTCTGGCCCTTTATGAGGCTCCCTTTCCAAACAAAGTGTTGATTTCTTGGAACTCTTTCCAGACGTCTTTTCCGACTCTGGCCATGACAAATGTAGAAGTGGTGTGTTAATTATTATTCAAGATGACCAGTATAATGCACCTATGTGCAGCTTGATTTTCAATTTCATTGTCTTTGTAACCAATTCAATGGAAAGTGTATGTCGGTTCATATAACTGAACAAAAGCACATAGGATACATCACTGAAAAGTACTTTCTTATTTCAATGATTCCACCAACCAAAGAGTGTGACTAATGTGCGAGCCTGCGAGCCGGAGCCGGAGCCGCGAGCCGCGAGCCACGATCGCGAGCCTATTTTTGCGAGCCATTTTTTTTTTTGCGTTTTTAGCGGACCTCTTTTTTTAGATATTTACAAATGTATTTTCCCTCCTTTAGATAGAGCACTTGCCCACTTGTTACTGAAGACTTACCTGGCTATCATTATCAAGATGATCGGGTCAATCGGAGCTTGCACAGTATTTATGCGATCAATTTTAACAAGAGACTTGTTAGATAGATTTTTTTCCTGCGCCAGGAAACCAATGAAGAAAGATGATTCTCACAAACATTACTGTCAGTTAACAGTAGGGACTCTATACAGCAATGAATTATTCGAAAACTTAAGGATCCAGTCTGCAGTATAGCCCTTCAGCTTCCACACGCTCACTAGGCGGTAAGTGCTTCATGTGTCCGTACTTAGGCACCAGGCCAGGTTTTCAGTCCAAGATGGCTCCGGAAGTGACAAAAGCTTCTGCTGTTTGGAAAAAAGGCTCAATTTGGCGAAAAGAATTTCAGATAGTTTGGCATAATTTTGGGAAGCAGAACCTGATTTTTAATGTCTGATGCATTTAACATCCCGCAACATTTTGAGAAGTGGGCACCACGGAAACAGGACTGAAAAATACGGCAATGAAAAAAGGTACGTTACTTCATAATTTCAAACGGCCCGGCCATATCGGCAGATAGTTAAAACGCTGTTACGTTAAACATACCCCTGGTTTGTTTAGGAATGCGGCAAGTTTTTGGTGTGTACCTGCTTTCCAGAAGTAGTGGCGTTTTCATTTCCTTTCATACATTTCACTGTAGATTCACTGCCCGGCCGCTGGCAATGAATAGCCGAACATCAGACCACAATGCACAGTCATGCCCTTCCAAATAATTTGTCGAACTTTATTTACCAACCTAACTTGAATTTCATTACTAACAGTAATAACAAAAATGTGAAATTTACACTTGCGTGAAAATAATGAAAATACAACTGAAACTGAATTATTTTAACTGAAGGAAAGTGACCCAGAGAAGATCATTGAAGGTCTAACTAGGCCATACTTTCCCTTTACTCTTCTCGCAGAGTACAACTTCTTGAATTGACTGTCAGTGATCCCAATTCTGTAACCACTGAACCCAAATGCACAACAAATTTTAAACTACTTGCCCAGTCAATTGCCCACTAACTATTGTACTGGCCACTGGTATGCGGTATTAAATTTAGTAATGAGTCCTAGATACATATACAACACAATGATGAGCGTTATGCTCATGCTTGTCTTGATGTCCACTGAGAACCTAACATACTCTAATCTTCCATTTGTATAATTTGGGGACGTAATAAATGTTATGAAAGTGCAGCAACAGTCGCGTTGGGCTCATGCATATCTCGTGCAAATTTAGTACAAAGCTCATAAATAATATCACCCAAGGTAACTAGCAGAACTAAGAAACATTTGTTTGTCGCTGTTTCTCTTGATCGCCGGCTAAATCAACTTACTCGCAATCCAGTAGCTGTATTATCAAAAAACAGTCACTTAATAATGTCGTTCGCCGAAAGGTTCATTTTCTAGAAAAATTCGACGAATTAAGCGGACTAAGTCAAAACATGTCACTTACAACTGTTCCGTTCGTTCACGTTTCAGAGTTGACTGTGGGACTCTAATCACTCTATTGTTAGCCCCATTGACAAAGCTCTCTCCACGTCTTGCTGAGTCGCCCCTCAACCGACCACCGCATTTGTGACTGGCTTCAAGTGTGAAAACCTTGGCAATTTCGAGAAACACTGAGCATCAACGCAGAACCTATACGTGCGCTGGACGCAGAATTCTTTGTCACGTGGAACATAAAGGGCATCAACCGCCAACACAATATCACCAGTATCAAAGGACTCTTTCTTACAGCCTGCGCAATGTGGTTTAGGACCCGTCTTTCTTTCAAATCGTTCCAGACGCCACACTGGTGGTCCTTTACTGCGTGGGTCTCTCCTGATTATCCTATCCACATTACATTGGGCACTGCTTGCCTCACTTGAGCAGCTCTGAGGGACCAAGCAGTTCTTGCTTGAGGTGGGTTTCGGCTGGGTACACGGCGGTGGTGCGTGTCGAAAAATGGGGCTGACTTCTTGCTCGGTTAGTGCTGCTTGTTGTAGGACATCGAAGTTTTCATCTACTCCAAGGACGACAACGTAGACACAAATCAAATGCTTGCAGATCTTGACCGATCGGCTCTTCATGAAATCTTCACATGTAGAACTTGGCGTTTTGCCAATCAATACAGTAAGGCCCATATCCCAGCCAGTCTCATGCACTCGTTACCTCGTATTTGCGAACCAAATCAGCTTCTTCTATCACATGTAATAATTTGATCCTGTGTCTGTCGGTGTGGGTGGCTCGTTGAACTGGCGGCTTCGTGAGCGCTGCCTGGGGCCTCTTTTACAGGTGGAAGTGCCAGGATCAACATCGCGTTTTGGTGCTTCTATATGTGTTAATTCTTTAGAAGATGTACTCGCAAGGCTATGGCTGTCTTCACGTTGGCGCACGGTCGATGTTTTGTTCGACTTCTTCCTCGACTTCTTTGTTGCCCGATTTGAACCTAGCGGATCAACCTCATATGTAGCTAATGCATCAGTCATGGATGATAGGTCGGAGGGTTCATCTGTTTCAATGAGCTCTCTTACATACATTTCTTACATGCATTTCTACGATTCTTCTGTGCGTGAAACCTCCGTGAAGCCATGGTAGAGACACTAGGACCTTTTTCTCCACGAAAACTACCAGCTTCATAACTCCTAAACTGCTGTTCCAGGAGAAGGCTATCTTTGATGTCCTCTGCTACAGCATCTACAAGGGATAGGTGTGTTCCTCCTGTCGTTTTCCATTTGGAGTGGATTAATTCTGCTAGGTTTGTAGCTGGTGCATTCTTCTGCGCAAAAGCTGGAAAAACGTGCCCTCTACGGTCGTCCCACCATCCTGCAGCCAAGGAATAAGAAAGCCCCGTTGATCTTTGGCCGGTTTCTTCGCCACAAATTCCTTTAACTCTATGCAGTCACTATGCAGACGAGCCCTTTGTCTGTTTGCACACTGTAAGAAATGAAATTCGCATGTCTTTAGCTTTTAAAGCACGGAGCTTCCATAGACTCTTCTTAGCCCAACCTGCAGCCCTCCAGCTTTAACTGCCATGAACCCAGCCATCGGATCAAAACCTTTGCCTGGGGCCACTTTTGCGATACTTTCGTCGATGAGATAGAAGAATTTGGTGTAGCTTTCTGCTCTTTCTCCTTCGCATTCGCTTATGAATGCTCTTTATTTCCCTTACTGAGTGCAATGTTGATCTTTAACTTGCTTGTCCTGAACACATACCAGGGCTCATCGGGGTTCATATGTCTATCATTCATTTTGTAGATGAAATACTCATCTTTTTCGTCTGATTTCCGCTTCAGGTGGGCCACTGACTGGAGGCTATGACCGGCTGGGTTGTTCTCCTTGTTGATCTTAGCTTTTAAATTTGAAATTTTCTTTGAGTCGAGGAGAGCATCTGTTGTTTTCTCCAGCTCATCCCAGTCTACAACGTCTGCCTTCAGACCTTCCAAAATGGACTGCCTCACTACCTCCGATGGTTTCAAATTGGGCTTCCTACGAAGAGACTGCTCCACAACGGAGGGTAAGGGAACTTTTAATTTCGCTTGGCAAGTGTGCGTACCAGCGTGGTAAACTCGAACCTCTAAAAGGTGGGGCAGAAACTCCATGTGCTTTCGAGCTAAACAAGAAACAAAGACGGAGCATCTTCCACAACCTTTGCAGACCAAGTTGCCGTCTCTATTTTTCTCAAACTGGATGGAATTGGCCTTCCCATGTTGCTGCTTGAAAGCACATTTTGGATTCTCACACTTGTAAGATCCTTTACACCGCTGCGCGTGCACTGAGCCCTTTTCTGCTCCTTTCCATCTGATTGACATGTCCCTATCCCAAGGACGCCCGTCAACGGTGGCCTTCATCCTCTTGTCTTTCTGATAAGGGACTTGGTAGACACATTTTCCGTTTATATCAAAGGGGCTGTCCAACTTTACAACATGTGTGTTTTCCCAAAACGTATTAAAGCGCTGAAGACCTGAAAAGGAAAGGCACTGGTTACTATACGATACTTATTAGTAATATTTGTATTTTTGAAACATTGATGTAAATGCTTTTTAACAATGCTCTGCTTCTGTTTATTTTCGAAAATTTATTATTCCACTTAAACGTCATTTCACCATGCCATTTGTATAATGTATGTTGGGCTGTGTACTAAAATAAACATGATTATCTCACACTATCAATCAACAAGTTTAATAATAACCATCTTTATTAAAAAAAAGAAACAGACTTACCAGTAGTAGAATGGTCTGAATCTGAGCCACAGTCAGACAAAGCTAATAGACAATATTCTTATTCTCGGTATTGGACTGGAACTACAATCATAGACAAAAGTAGTTGGGAAGGTTATGTAAATGAACCGCACCAGAGCTGTATCTCAACCCGCTTCTGTTAAAGCTCAAAAGAAATAGTTTCACTTTCTCTTACATAGCCCCCTCCCCCCTATTCAATGTTGGAAGGCAACTCAACAATTTCCCACTGAAACCATTCAGTTTTACACAACATTGAAGGAGGGGGGAGGGGAGAGAAGCAATGAAGACTTCAAAAGTGCTAACCTTCCCAACAGTTTTGTCTAGGATTGTAACTTGCAGTGGAGGCTAATGCGGGGGAATATATTAGAAAGTATTTGCATTTGAAAAGATTTCCCCGCATTAGCCTCCATTGCAAGCTAGTGCCAGTCCAATACCGAGAATACGAATATGGTCTATTGTAATAAAATAAAAATGAGAAGCACGATTTCCTGTATGAGTGTTGATTCTTTTCAAATATCTGTAAAGCTCGAAATCTTAAGATTTAAAATAATTATATTATTGCTTTTTACCTAACTAAAGAGCACAGTTGCCATTCTTTACCTTGTCCTGGATTGGTGTTCCATGCACATTCCATCAGTTGTGACTCATCTTCACTATCTGACTTGGAAAATACCACTCCAGGAATGTTGTGAACTGGGCTGCAAATAATTACATGGGCGTATTTGAATATTTCTGTTTTTATCAGCTTAACAAGTATGTTAACAATGGTAAACTCCTGAATCTAAATTAGTGACTGCACCAGTCTAGCCGAGAAAATGAAAACAATAGATAACTATCAACTTTCACTTAGCATGAAAAGTTGACATAATGAACTGTTATACTCACTTTGAATACACTGATGATGTACTGGGTTCCTCCAAAGACTTTTCAAATGAAAGTTGTCTCATCGCTGAAGAAATAGGCTTACAATCTTCATGCCTATGGTAAGGGAAACACTGGGTTAACATGACTGTTACAAATTTTCCAAAAGTGATTACAGAACACCTTGAAGATATCTTTTGAGTACTGAAATACTAATTTAGAAGAGGAATTTAATACTACTTATTGAAGCAGTTTGTTACAGACCTTCGGGTTCTCTTTCTGTCCGGGCTCTGGGGGGAATCACTGATATCTATCTTTATGGGTGCATTATGTGGCTTTGATGACTCACAAATAATGCAAACTTGTGATAATTCATAATGTATGAACGTACAGTTTTCACACTCCCAAACAGGTCCAGTCTGTAAATGTACAAGTGTATAATACCTTGTCATAATATGATGAAATTAAGTAAACACGAACTAAAACCAAAGGCTAGGTCCCTTTGATATTGGGGGATCGGCTATTCATCGAGTTACGAGTTGAGTTGAGTTTGAGTTGAGTTTGAGTTGAGTTTGAGTTAAGTTTGAGTTAAGTTTGAGTTAAGATTGAGTTACAGTTTTTGGCGTTTTTCGGAATTAAAAGTAGTAAATATTCAGTACAAGTCACTTTAAAAACTGTTTTCTTCGCGTTGAAAGATATATTTGCATAAAATTTGGCAAAATGCCATGGCGTTCCAATGATCAAAACAATCTTATAATTATTACACCTTTCACGGCATCATTCTCGTTGCTGCTGTTAAGTCTATCGACGTCAAAACGATGTCTTCTTAGAGGGATACATGGGCTGTATTGTTAAGTCAGTTACAGCCGGCCCGGCGGCTACGATGAACCGTATTTGTCGTCCGGCATCATGGTCGACCAACACGCCGTAAACGAAAGAGGGAAACATTTGGCGAAGTGAGCCAGCATTACGCTTTTTGCTCATAATCGCTGAAATTCTAAAAATCAATGCGTCAACACGAGTGTTACGTTTGCTAATCACCGAAATTTCGTAATGTTGGCAGTTAAACGAGCCGAGCATTTAAATAAATGAAAATGTTTGACCTAGTCACACATGTCGGAAAACCATTTCACTGCAAAGTTGAAAGACACAAGATGTTGAAAGTAATGCTTGATTGTTTCGCCTGGCCTTGATTGTATTACATTTTTCTTTTAAGTGCTATTGAGTGGTAACTTAAACTGTAAGTTATGAAATTAAATGCACGTTAATCCGTACTTCGGTCCGCTATGACGTCTAGTTGTGTAGCTACAATCCTAGCCAAAAAGATGGTGACACCAACCCAAAATACAACCCCTTCTTCAAACTGCATAAAGCAGCTTACAGCTATTACTCATTGTTGATTGATTTACTTGTCAATTAATTTTGGTTTTTCGTGAACGGTTTCTTTTGTTTTTGCAAGTACATAAATGAAAACTGACAAAGGCACTTCTCTTCAAAGGCTAGGATC
>NC_090893.1:38190803-38205803 GCF_036669925.1 Montipora capricornis
AAAATATGTGCCTTCCACGATACTATTTGAGCTTTTGCTTCTTTTACTAAGGAACACATTTCTTCACAATCGTCATCTGATAAATTGCTTTCATTTTTAACGAGTGTGTTGTCTATTTCATCATCCATTGTTGATGCTAACAACTCGCAGCGATCGCAACAGTCGTCATGGCTGTGTTTGCAGTCATCATAAAAAGCAGGATCTTTGCAATCACTCAATGCAAACAACCTGCAACGATCTGCCACAGTTGAACCCTCACAAACATGCACCTGCAATTGAAAACAAGACTTCTCAGTTCTCTTACTGTTTAAGGATTAAAAAACCGAAAATGAACTTATACATGCTCTATTCTTAAATCAATTAAATCAATGGATAGAACAAAACCGACGAATGCTTCAACATCAACCTGCGCGATGTATTAATTTTGTTAATTCACTTCTTTTATTGTTTTTGTTTTTTTCATTGCTTCAAAGCTACAAGCTTCTATATGCCAGAAAAGTATGATAAAAAGTTTGCATGCTTCACCAGCAACACATTTTAGTTAACAGGAACCTCTAATTTTTGAGAACTTGGGGTGGATATAAGTTAAGCTTTTGAAGCAGCGTATGAATGTAAACCACTGCTCGTGATAGCATCTCCGTTTACAGCGGTTTCTCATTAGTGCGATCTAAATGATCAATGAGAAAACTTACCCTGTAATCACTTTTAAGGTAGCGTTTTGCCGCACGTAGGCCATAGGATCCTTTCGGGCTTTTTGCCATGATGTATTTAAGGTGCCTCCCTAGAGTATTTGTGAATACCGTCACTACAGGAAAGAAACCTAGTTAATTTCTCTTGAAGGTTTCCCTGTAGAGATTTACCAGTATGGGTACCGATATAATATGGGTTATTTTTTGGGTGTTAATTTTTAGATTTTGGACGTTGTCATGGCAACATCACATCTAATGACAGGCAGATATACTCCTATTTTTCGTCTAAATTCCTTAATATTTATAGTTTTCTTCGGCGAATTTTCTTGTTCTTTGCCACATTATGGAAATGATATTGCCTGACATTTTGAAGCGGTAAAAAGTCAAGGTCGCTGAGACGCTTTTGCCAATATTCTGTAATCTGTCTTTTCCTTTACTGTATTCAGACAGATTTTAACAAATGTAGGGTAGTTGATAGGAACTGTATGTGGTTAGAACTGAGCCAATTTAAAACAAATTTTACCCAAGGGAATGCGAGAAAATTAGCAGTTAATTTTACAGATTTGGTCACGCTGCCGTCATAAAGATTGGAAGAACATACACGATTCAGGATTTACGCGCCATACCAGTGCCCAGCTTGCGCGCAGCCATAAAACTCTAGGGAGCCTCCTTAATTGAATTTTTTTGGTCTTTGGCCTTACACACGTCACCATTCCCTTGGCCCCAGTCATTCCAATTAAAAAATAAAATCCTTCAATGCCTTTTAGTAAAGCCACCAAAAGCCACACACACTTTCCCAAGACATGGCCAAAGTATGCGCAGGAAACTCACAAAATTAGGATCTCTTGACCAAAAGTACAGACTTACCAAAGACATTTCTGCAAAACTGTGTGTGGGACTTTCTATTGTTACGCTTGAAGGGGTTGCTATGTTACAGATGCTAGTCTCACCAAGTAAGCTAGCTGCAAGCCTCTCTCTGCAATCTCTACAAATACCTACAGATAAGACGACATATAATTATTCAGTGAGGCATGCACCATCCTATGTAGATCTGTTTTGTAAATTTTTACATTCACTATGAGAACGTTTGTCAGATTTCCAACAGTGCACAAAATGGTTCCATAACATTGCAAACTCTGCCTCAGAAGTCATCTCCTGTTGATCGACCCCAGAGCATCTCTTAACCACTCAGTGACAGCTCTAGTCATAGCAATGAATTTGCCAATTATAATCCGGATGAGTGAAAATATATGTTAGATTTGCAACTTCTGATTCCGATTGTACTCACACGCACAGCTTACGGAGCGCACTCGGCTTAACTTCGGAGTAACATAATTCATTACATACCAGATCCTGCGGGAACAAAGACCCCTGTGTAACGGAGAATTTCTTTGGACTCCTTCTTGCCAAAACCACGATCAGCCTTCCTTTTGTTGGTATGCTTAGCAAGCCCAGATGGACACGACATCGATTTGCTCCCCTTCGCCAACCAATTCCCAAGCTAGAGCGATGCGCTGGACAGACTGTCCATGCAGAAATTTTACTTGGAAAGGAAAACGTGGAAGCACGAGCGAGAATAAGTTCAATCTCGGAGGAAATATCACTTATTCCAACACTCCTTACATATTCGCCAATACCTCTGTCACACGATGATAGGGGCACGGTATCTCACCACTGAGATACCGCTTGTCATAATCGCAAACACCTCCAATAAACTTAAAGAAAGAACATTTACTTTCCATGACGAAAGGGCAGCAATAGCTGTCCTGGCAGTCGCTTCAAGAAATGTAACAGCAGAAGCGCTCTGGACAAGCTTTTTTTTGCGGCTGTCAATGAAAGCTAGTCCTGTCAATCAAAGCCAAATTTGAAATTTCCTTGACCACCCGCCTCGTTTCCACTGTATATATTTTAGAATGAAATTTTCTCTCATTAATTCACACGACGTTTTAACAACATTTCGGTAATATTTTATCCCTCATGCTATTACTTTTGGATTAAAAGAAGAAAACCAAGAAAGTGATGTCGTTATTTCAGTAATGCACCGGAAGTTGTTACGATCCTACCCAGAACAGTTGGCTGTTTATTAACCTCATCATATTCTGAAATTTCCACTTCTCTCCGGTATCGCTTACCCAATACAAGACAAAAAGAAAACTCATCGCAGGGAACTATCATCGAGGTAGGCTGCAACTTTGTGCTTATGCGACATTTTCAGCGACAACTGTTAAAACGTTTCCTGCTGTGCAAGTGTTTTGTTGTTCACGCGTGTGGACAGATCGATTTTGCCGATTTTGAGAGTGTTGATACTTTACGGTGATAAAAATCCCGGCACCAATTTGTATATCCGGATTAAGACCAGCGTTTCTACTAACTAAATCTAAAAATTTCGGGCGATTTGCTATTTTACCGGGAATGGATATTTCCTTCTGAAAAAATGCACCGAGCCAGGAATTTCGACCACGCAAAATTTTGCTAATTTTTCACGGCTTTCCCTGAATTTCTGTTTCGACACAGAAGTGAATGTTTAGGCTCGAATTACTCGTTGACACGTATTTAATAAGTTTCTGGGCACAAATGTGAGGTTAAAAGCGATGCGAACTGAAAATGGGGATTGATTTGAATTTAGCATCTTACGCTAAAATGGCGGCGTTTTCTCTGATCGCGGGGGCCGAACAGAATTTCGTCATTTTCGAGAATTAAAATAAATCTTTCAAGGAAAAAATCCCACCACGTTTCTTACAGTATGATAGGCTATCTTTGTATGAAATATGAAGATTTTTGATTTTTCATCATGTGCCACCTTTTGCTCGATTTTAGTGGACATTCCCTCTTAATAGTTCTGGTGGATCTCCTGCAATATTCTCCCTACCAAATAACTGAAAACGACATGGCTTAACCTGGGGATAATTCAAAAAAGAGTCTTTTTCATACACACACTTAGTAATTTGGAGAATGATGCTTTCTGCAAACATCGTCTGCTCTTGGTAATCTGCTTAATTGAATTTTCCTTTCATTGTGGTTATAAAACTGGAAAGGAGACATAAAAAACAATGATTGCGCTCCTTGATCTTCAAACGCAAGACCCGAGGCATGGCTGGACATCAAGGAAAGAAGATTATTGACACGGGGAGAAAGACATCTTCTGATGTCCAAGTAATTAATGCACACATGTATCAATTCATGTACAGTACAGTGATGCAACCAGAACATTAGAGTACCCAGATGATGTACGGAGCCAAATGTAAAATTTTGTCCACCAAAAGCCATTCAAGTTCAACATCATTTCAATTGTCATAGACTGTCATGTACAGTATAAGGCAGTCTTTCACCGACATCACACGAGGATTTCACAACAATTTCAAATGTGGTTTTAACAACATTCACTTGGTAATTTCGGAAAGTTACTGAACAGAGGAAAACTCTGTGGAAGATCCAAACAATAGCACGTCCGCAATATGGCCCCAAATTACGAAATAACATCATCATCAGTCCTTTTTGCGCCATGGGACGCATAAGGACTCAAATTATGAAATAAAACTCTCCTTAATTAACCAATCAGCAGAATTTGGCCCTCTATATTAAAGCGATTGTCAATCGAGTGTTGTAAAACCAAAACTAAAAGTAATTACTTTGGCCAATCCAAAAGGGCGGAGACAATCCAGTAAACCAGTCAAAACTCAAGGTAATTACACTTAGCTGACACAAAGCGTGGAAAAATGTGCAAGCGCAAGCCACAATTGGTTTTGGTTTCACTTCTGATTGGTTGACAAAATGGTGTGAGAACTTTGAACCAATCACTGAGAGAAGTAATGCAAAACCAATGCAATTCGCTAATTCCATTCAAGACTCAATTGAAAACTGCTCTATTAGTGATGTACATACAATTTTGTCAATATCTTCTGTTTCAATGCTTTAAATTTATGGGTCATTTAACCTAAGTGAGTGACAGTGCTAAATTGCCCAGTATTAGTTTTGTTTTATGTTAATCAAACTTTGACTAACCTCCTCCCTGTATGAAACATCGTGTTGAAACATAGAAGACTGTTGGTGCATGGCTCCTAAATAAACTGCCTGTTCATCAGAGAGGCCAACGTAAACCCTGCACATTTTCCGTGAGAAGTGCTGGTTCTCAGGATGTTTTGCATGGAGGTTTTTGGTGGCCAGTGATAGATGTGTTCCTCCAAGAACTTCATATCGATTGTGTCTCTGGTAGGGAAATTCACCACTGCTCTTAACAAGGTTTACCACAGTTGCAACAAAGCACAATTTTATGATAGAAAGTGTACTGGAACACTGTGTGTGATGAAATTACATGAAAAGGACAGGTGAGAATGCAGTGATGTACAGAATTGATTACATTTGTTAAAATCCCTAAAATGCATTTTTTTAATTGTTGTGCTGTATAAATGACATTATTAACAGGCAAAGAATATGTTTTTTTCAATTTATTTATTAAAGTGCCCCAAACCCCAAAATATTGTTTTCGCTAAAATGAATCTTTGCACCTGTTCAAAACACATTGTGGCCTTTTTTTCCTTTTTCAAACAAATCCTGCCTTTTTATAGGCAAAAGGGGAGTGGGTCTATTCCTGATTTGATCTCACAATCTACTTTGCATGCATGTTTACAAAGAACTAATGCAATGTAAATCAGTTTGTGACATCAAATCAGGAATAGACCCACTCCCCTTCTGACTCTGTCGTGAACAAAGGATGCCTGGTTTTCCCAAGTATTGAAGCCGATATAAAGGCAGCATTTGTTAGAAAAAGGAAAAAAGGCCGCAATGCATTTCGAACAGGTGCAAAGATTCCTTATAGCGAAAACAATATTTTGGGGTTAGGGGCACTTTAACTGCAACAATTAATTATTAATTGGTGCAGTTACTGTTTAAAATTGGATAATAATAAGTTTGTTAATTCTGCCCAGTAATTACCCATGCTGCATATTGCAAATTTACCTTTTGAAGACAATCCAATGGAATGAATATGAAGTTGGTAGATATTAATGAATCACTTTTCTTTCCTTTAGGAAAACAGATTCACAAAATGTACCGATTGCACAAGGTATAAGGAAGCAAAAGAAAAGATGCATGATAAGAAAGCCAGGGATGAGATAGAGAAACTATTAAATGAGCATATGGAATTAGTTTGGTGAGATTGCCAATGATTATTGGCTCAAAAGTAAATTGTGTAGTTCCAGAAAATATCCATAATCCACAACGGAGGAAATTTCACTTGAGACCCCCCACCCCTGCATTTTCACGGAAAAAGATCATCAAATTAAAGAATGATGCCAATTGCGGTTATGCAATGGTTTTCATTTAATTTTATTGCGTGGTCTTAAATTAGAACACAGAAAACCTTCGAAACCATCTAAACTACATAATATTCCTTATCCCTTAAAATAAAAGAGATACCGGTAAATCTATAACTGTCAGTCTACTTTGATGTGCAAGCTTACACTTCTTTCCAAACAGTGGGTAGCCATCTCCATGGCTGTAATGTTGATGGAATTAACACCATGTCAACGTGAATACGATCGCGAACACATTGAATTTTCAACCACAAAATTTAAAGGAAAATGGAAAGGAGAATGGAAACTCTAGATTCTGAAATGGTTACATCGTATACTGCTGGAACCACATATTGTACTGTGACAGTTACTATTGCAATATCTTTTGCTGCTCAATGTAACACTTACCAAAGACCAACATTTTTTAAGGCCTATGTGCATGTAAAACGCCCATGTTAATTTATTCCTGTGAGTGTGAACAGCACCATTCTCACTTTCTCTTTGTCCCAAATCGTGTTACAGCTATTTTGCATCATGCCATCACAGTGTCATACACATGTATCTTCATGGGTACTGATCAAGGAAAATTACTGTTCTTTTTTTTTAAACAGGAAAGAGAGAAGGGTCTACTACTTGCATAGATACAAGGCACAGAGATACCCGAATAAGTGTCTTACAATAATAGATGATGCCATGGATCACAAAACCACATGCATTCCCCGTTTGCGTCGCAAGACAAAAGCAACTTGTAATCTGTCAACAGTGGCACCCATCCGGTTGGTGCCATCTTCCACAGTGGACAGTCACCCAATGGAAAGGAGGTATTAGGGTCATTTGACTACTATCAGTGGCCACATGACCAAACTTGACTGGATCAGTTTTACTGAATATGTTGTTTCAGTGGTGTGAGAGGTACCAACTCCCGCCAGTCTTGTACCTTCAACTTGACAACTGTGTGAAAGAAAATAAGAACCAGTACGTCCTGTGGCTTCTCGCGCTTCTTGTGGAATTCGAGACTTTCGAAAAGGTAAAGTTACTGCAAACAAACGCTGTTACACGTACATCTTTCAAAATCTGTATCAATAATAGTGGGATGTATGTACATGAATTTTTTTGGATGTGAACTGCTGCCATTAGGTAGGTGCAGTAAGAGGTGTTACGAAAACCCCACTACACCCACTAGTACGAAGACCAATACCTGGTCTTAGTTTTTGTAGCATGAAAACGAAGACCCAGTGTGCTGAACAGAGATTCGGCAAGACATGAAATTTTCCGAAACTTTATTGATAACAGTGTCTTAGTAAGGCCGTAACTCTGGACTGCTACATGTACATTTGGTGGGACCATATGAAAAAAAAATTATATTACAGCTTCATGCATACGGAGATGCATGAAATAAGCAAGCAAGAAATAATTACCTTGTAAAGGAGATGTATGCAGTCACCTCACTCTAGATAAGACTGAACTTTCTTCCTGTTGGCCACACTAATGAGGACATTGATGGGTTCTTTGGTGTGTATTCAAAATCTTTGACCCAAATGGATGTTTATACTGTAGAAGGTGCTACTTCTCTTCTCAATTTTGATGTGATAAATTATTAGTCAGAGCTAAAGCTAGAGCTTTACCCTTCAAAAAAAATCACGGCTGTTAGCATGTATGTTCTAAGACTGTTTGCTGATTCATGTACTGATAGTACTTTTTCATAACTGTCAAGAAAGAAGGACCAGAGCCTTTTCATTTGTAGCTGAATTTTCAGAGTAGGGGAATATAATGGAAAACAAAAAAAGGATGTGTAGTTTAATTCTATTTTGTAAAGCAAAAATATATAATAATGACTTACAAAACTTTCGAATACCCTAACCATTAATCATGAATCTTCTTTGCAGGTCTGATGGAGGCCATGAAAAACGGTTTGCAAATAATCAGGGTGTTCCCATTTTTGCTTGAAGTTGTTTTTGACATCAAAGAGTGGCTTGCTCCATTTTCTGAAGAGCTGCATTCCCACACTCAGCCAAAGTGCTTCAAGTGAGCAGGGGAAGTGCGTCATGTACCACAGGAACTACTCTCACATGCAATGGGAAGGTCCACAAGAACTACTTAAGGTATGATGGCTTAATGTTGTGGGTGAAAAGTTTTTTTAATGATCAGGTCATTATGTATCATCATCATCTTTGTGATGTGGTGCTAAGACACCAATAGTGCGAGTGTCTTTATGTATAAACAACCCAAAATGTATTGTCAGCACAAGTAAAATCTTCTTGGGTTATTGTGTGCAACCCCTGGATTCATGAGACAGCAGGTGTTACTCAATTTAAGTTTATGGCTTTTGTGGCTTTCATAAATAGTCACAAGTCCACTGATAAAAAAATGAGGGGGAGGGGTTGAGAATGTAGAAAATTTAACATGACATGATATTGTTGATTACTAGACAAAGATCTTTATATTCCACAATATCTAAAGTTATACAGTGGGTCAATTTTGAACTTTCAAGTCTGCAATAGTGGGACTGGCAAATGTTCTACCAATATAGAGAGGGTAAAATTAATGTTGTAGTCCAATTTTTACAAAGGTGGGCTTCATACAGTACTACATACTTATACTGTATTGCTTAAATTTTGTTTTGATCTCCCTCAAGTCTGTACCAACTGGAAGGCCAGGGCTTGTTCAACCGAGCCTGCACAAGATTGATGCAGCTTCCTCGAAAAGAGATCTCAAGAAGTTTGAAGAGAATTATCCAGAAAGAGTGTCACAGGTCTGGGCGCAGTGGTTGCAGGACCTTGCCAGGCTTATTGAGTTACCCATTGAATGGGTATGGCCATTGGAGGTTCTTGAGAATTGCCAAAAAATAAGGCCATCTAACGAAGATTAACAAGCCATGCATGATAAAGAAACAAAGGCAACTGAGCAGGTGTGGCTGCGTGTGGGTATTTTTGTGTTGCGAGTCAGAATGAGATGAAGTTATTCACCACAAGATGTGCACTGGAAATTAACAACTGTAAAATGCTTGCTCATAATATATATAACATGTAATTTGTGTGACCCATACAAGATCTCTCGACACTTGATATGAATGAATATATTTTGCGAGTTAAGAAGGTTTCTCTATCCAAGGCATAAAATGGTCACCCTGAACTGGTAGACATTATTTGTTGGATTAGAACTAGATGGATGGAGATTACAAGGGAGGGACGTATATAAAAGTGACCCAAATACTGCAATTCGGTAGACACTCATGCTTTTGAACCTAATCACGCTTTTATTGCTTCAGATATACAAAGGAAGATACAGGCCACCAACAGAACGTGAGAATCCTGTGCTTGCAAGTGATGATTTTTTGGATACAATTGAGGTGGGATCATTTGTGGCGGTAAACTTGTCAAACTATGACAAGATACCAGTTATTGGAAAAGTTCTCCAAATCAACAACGGCACTGCTAAGATCCATTACTGGAAAGGATCATTTAAAGGAAAGTCTCTCCCCAGAATTTACCGAGGAGTCGGACTCCTTGGGTGCATGGATGAGCTCCCAAAGAGCTGTATTATTTTATGCTCATTTTCCTTAACCGATGGAGACAGACTATTGCCTTCTTCAAGAAAACATCTTCAGTCCGAGTACGCTAAACTAAAAAATACACAGTAATTCTTTAGGTTTTAGTCCTATTAAACACTGATCAGAATTAGTATATTATGGCTCCAGTTAAAATTTTTGTAGTTTCGTGTGTTAAGTCGAGGGAAAAATGTTCAAACGCTGTCTTCTCGTGTATAGCAGCAGTGTGGCGTTTAGGGTTCAAGTTCTCTTGATTGAATTACAAAACCACCATTATAGAACGTTTTTGGCCACTGATTGTCATTGTGTTACCTGTTATTGTTTGAGGGTTCAGAAATTCGGAAGTGTCTTTTAGTTGTCTGGGGGTTCCGAGATTCGGAAAAGTCTTTGGTGGGTTTTGGAGTTCCGAAATTCGGAAACATCTTCGGGTGGTTTTTGGGTTCCAAAATTCGGAAAGGGCCTTGGGAGGTTCTGGGGTTCCGAAATTCGGAAAGGTCTTTGAGTAGTTTTGGGGCACCAAAATTCGGAAAGGTCTTTGGGTAGTTTTGGCGTTCCGAAATTCGGAAAGGTCTTTGAGTAGTTTTTGGGTTCCGAAATTTGGAAAGGTCTTTGGGTAGTTTTGCCTCGAAGAAAGTATTCCTGATTCTTTCCAAGTTACGATCGTTCGAAAATCTGGCGGTAGAGTGGAACCAGTGATTTGCACTGGTTCCAAATTTTGGCATCCAAGGGAAACAAGAATTCGTTATGTACAATTTTAACACGATTTTTGAGATTCCGACTAAACAAAGAAAATTCTGTCCTGTTCAAGGAAGCAATTTTCAGATTCAGTGTAATATCTTGATGTAGTTTTTTGAAAACTTTTTCATTTTTTCCACAGAAACCCCTAAAATCCCTTGGCTTAAATTCATTAATCCGACAGAAGTTACAGAATTACCCGTTCGAATAAGCTATTTTCCGAAAGAATCTAGGTATTTGTTCTGAATATTTGAAAAACGTAATGCCACAATTTAGCTTGGAACACGTTAGAAAAAAAAGTGTCAAAGTTGAAGCTGGTGACTCAAGGAGTAAACTGTGCAAAAAAGGTTACGTTAAAAAGACTATAATGGTATTTAAATATTGTTTTAGAACAATGTTGCTTTGTCCTTAAATTAATGGGAACCCAAACATTAGGATGCAATCTGCTCAGGAGGGGTCTTCCCTATAAAAATGACAGGGTACTTGGAATTTTTTTTTACAACAAACCTTGAAGGTAACAGAGTCTTGTTTTGTGGACGTATTCGAAAGAAATCTTAACCCTACAAGGAACCAGTTCTAAAGTGACAATTGACTGGCATTTCATAATACGGAGGTGAAAGTTATTGCCGGCATACCAAATTCTGCTACACTTCCATATGTTTTTTAGGTTGATATCCTTAAAGGTACTACAACTCTGCCAGCAGACCTGTTTGATCTTAGCATCGTAAGCACTACAAATCCACAAATTTTGCCCCAAAAAGGTACAACAAGAACTCCTGTCATTTTTGTAAGGGAGTCCCCCTTGGGCAGTTTGTTTACTCTACCACCACTTGCTGCATTCAACTTAATTTATTCACTCTTGGAAATGGTAGAAATGATTAGTATTATTAAAAGAAATTGCTAAAAATTCAGCACACCTGTTATATCTAAAATGTTATTATTAGTTAAAGTATTTTGTATATATAGAAAGGTACCAGGAATTATTTCTGTGAAGTCCTATCCAGAAAACTGCATTGTGGGATTATTTCCCTTTCAAATGTAGGTTAGTTTGCAGAAATACAGAAATATGAAGTTATAAGAGGTTTTTAAAGTTAAATCTAATGGAAGGGCGGATTAAAAACTTATCGAAGCAGCTGTGATGCTACCAGAGTCCACAAAGAGAGCTTCTATAATTTATTGTACTGGAAGTATTTAATAGGCCAACTTGAAATTTCTGAAACGTTTTGTAGGATGTCACTGAATCACCTTCAACAAGTTTTCTTACCTTTGAAGATACATTATTTGAAATCCTCATTTTATATCCTCCTGCTATTTCTTTTTTTTTTTATGCTTCCAGCAATTAAAAATAATAATTCCCTTTTATTGCTGGAAGATAAATCGATTCTTGATTGATTGTTCATTAATTTTAGTCAATTGACCATGATCTCCAGAGTCGATTGTGTAAATTTCGGGATTGACGCGAAATCAAGAATCATAGTTTACCCGGGAGTTATCTTTTAAGAATCACGAATCTTTGTTTTAACTGACTCGAGCTGACTCGGCAATAATGTCTGACAAGAAAATGAAGAAAACCAAGAAATGAAGAATACATTAAGACCCGAATGAGTTGCAATTGCCTCAGAATAGATAAAAACGTGATTCTGTCAACTTTTTAATGTTAATAAGCTCGCCCTTTCTTCATTCTTAGCTATTATTGATGTATAGTTATTCACCCCGTTATTCACTTAATTTTCGTGTCATATTATGTTCGCGACACCTGTTGTTCGCGTCATTTTCATTTCCCGAAATAAGTGTCGCGAAAATTTCACATTAACCACTTGATAAGCGTGTATCGTTTTGTTCTTTTTGGTCAAAACGTTGGATGAAAGAGAAAGAGTAGACCGATATAATGGAAGACAAACTGCGAAAATGCACTGAAAGAGGAGGTTTATCAACATTTGGGACTTTTACATCACTTCTGACTCCTGAAGGGCGGTTCACATCACATACACCGGAAGTGTCATTGTTCTTCATAGCTTGTAATATAATATAACATTTCGGCTCCGCACTTTGGGCGCTTCAGTTGACCTTTCAGGCATGGCGGAATCTAGCTTCTCTAGTGATAGCGAGAGACCCGGATCTCCCTCTGTAGCACGAACTGGCCCGAAATCGTCGAGAACCTTTGTATGGTTAAGGGAACTTCCTAAAGCAATCCCACGTGGAAGGCCTTGGGATGAACTCAATCGCGAGGGAAGAGTGAAGGAGATCGAGTTCTGGAAGAAATTCACCGAGCGTCATATGAGGGACAAAGTAAAAGAGCATTTCCCCGAGTTGGCACAAGCTGACTTCACAAGGTAAGCAACATTTATAGAAAACATTACGATTGTGCCGCGAGATGAAACATTCTCGCTTCGATTGATGTAACAAAGCTGTATTAAAGATTCGTCTCCGGATCACAATTCTCATAAGGGTAGAAAATTATACATTATAATTATGCAGTGTAATTAAAGCAAACCTTAAGCAATAAATGTTGAAGATGTCCGATGAATAAAGGCACACTCGTGCGTAATAACTTCTCGGGTTGACCAAAAAATATCTGTCAGTGCCCGGAAAAGTCATATTCTCGCACTCTTCGAGTTTCACGAGGCGGAGGGAGTGGAGCAGTGAGGGCGGAGCGCGAGTGCGCGCGTGTGGCGCAAAGAAAAATCAACCAATTACAAAAATTAAAACAATTTTGAAGATGACTCGTCAAAACTTCCATTTGTTTCTTGCACTATAATTTGTTGCGTTCCTGTTTAAATTTCCTCCATGTGTTTGGAAAATATCAAGCAGAACCAAATATAATTGAGAGCAAGTACAGGGCCTTAACACTCAATTTTATTTTATTATTGATTGCAAATATGGTCTTTCAAATTAAGTGTTATACAAAGCACACTAACAAAAGGGAGCAGACTATGAAACACTAAAATTTTAAGCTGCTGGGGTAAAAAGCATGACTTGACCTATAATTTGCAGTTTTATGGCATACAAAATTTAGTGACTCGCTAAAACGTTGAAGTAATACTGTGCAACTCAAGATAAATTCCATTCATTGCACATGAATTTTAAAAAAAAAAGGATAAACAATGTGGTATTCAGCCAGTGTGGCTCACAGGATTTCATTGTTAAGTGCTCCGTTTTGGCACAGCTCAGCTACTAACTAAAAAGCAGCCACTACAACAAGATACATGCGTTTGCTGCTAAGGCTAAAGCACCCAAATGTGATATCCACGCGCTCTGCTACCCACAATCTTGGACAAAACGTGTTGCGTCAGACTTTTATAACACCCTTAAATCTCTTAAGCATACCCTTAAGCATACCCAGTCCACTGTTCAGTGGACTGTTTTCACATTTTAGATCACGCCTCTGCCACGTTTCAACTTAAGATAAAAGAGGCATTTCATATTCGAAGAGAACAACCTTCTTTGAATCAACAACTGCATCACGTAAACCTGAAATTATCTTTTTAATTTTCACATTGCCACGTTTTATGTACATTCTGTTGTTACTATGTAATTAGCATTTTTCCTACCTATAAATTCAACTTCTAACGCTTTGTAAATCTATCAACTGAAGATGACAGAAGTTTCTGTCGAAACATGTTTTGCAAATTCAAGAGTGTTGTCGTTTTCTTTAAAATTTTATCCAATGTTGTAAAAAAAAAGTGCAATATATAGTGTAGACCACATTGCAGTTTAGGTATCATTGACTGACAGGACGCACGGGGTAGGATAAGTTACTAACCTATGTTACGAGAGATTATATTGCACTTATTGATGTCTAACAGTTTTGTCCACGATTGTAGAAGTAATAGGTTGCTAGCTGAAATTTGTTCTTTGGAGAGCCCTCACTTTGTTTACAAATATATCACTTAATTATTGTTAAAACCCAATTTACTATTGTCCTAGAGTTGTTAATATATGGTATTTCACAAGGACTTAATTTTTTAAGGGATGTAAAGCATAAAATTAACAGACTTAAGCCGAAAAGGGCAATGTTCTTATCTACAGGCCTTCTGATATTGCGCGATGGTGCGATTTCCCACAATCGACCTCAAATCGCATCCGATCGCACAATTCTTGAAAAATCGCATAATTTACAAAAGAACGCACAACATTCATAAAATAAAACAGAAATCAACAAGTCTCGTAGGAATTCCTGCATATATACACCATTTAAAAGATGATTTACATTGGAAAAAGGCTAAAAAACCTTTAGCACCTTCGATTTCATAAACATTCAAAGTTTTTGCATGTCGGGGGCCTGGTATGAGTCTCATTCTTTAACACGCCCTTTGTTCAGATAAGCCAATGCGAATGGCTGATAATTTATATACACATCACTGAAATGATGACATAATTGCCTTCTCTATTCACGTTGAAGTATAGTGCAGAAGACCTCATTTTTTTAAATTTATCCCAAGTAACGTCGATCAAGATGCATAATTACTCTTCCTTTGCGTTCAAAATGTCTTTAGGCCAGCAAAATAAGAGGATTTTATTTTCCTGACATCTTACAAAACAAGCTTAAAAGAGCTCAGAAAAAATCGCATAATTCAATTATTCCTCGCATAATTGGCATAATGTCAATCTGAGAGAAAATTGTGCTCACTTTCCTTTATTTATTTCTTTTTATTTTCACTTTTAAGTTCTAATCACAGTCTGCCCTGCAAATTTCGCTTTTTTTCATCGCACCCTATCAGAAGGCCTTTATCTAGGA
>NC_090893.1:38210803-38225803 GCF_036669925.1 Montipora capricornis
ACTGTGTGTGTTTCGAATGAAATTAAGAGGTTTTCCAAAGTCGTGACTAGTTGAAACATACACTAATCTTGTTACAATAGTGATACAAATTCAGGGAGTCTTTATAGAATTCTTGGTTGAGTTTTCCTGAAATGTTTCCTGAAGAATTTTGCCTATTTTAAGACGATATTCGCATGAAATATCCACTACTTCCTGTTGCTTACTGTGTGTTTCGAAATGAAATTAAGAGGTTTTCCAAAATCGTGACTACTTGAACATACACTAATCTTGTTACAATAGTGACACAAATTCATGGAGTTTTTATAGAATTCATGGTTTAGTTTTCCTGAAAAGTTTCGTGAAGAATTTTGGCTATTTTAAGACGATATTCGCATGAAATATCCACTACTTCCTGTTGCTTACTGTGTGTGTTTCGAATGAAATTAAGAGGTTTTCCAAAGTCGTGACTAGTTGAAACATACACTAATCTTGTTACAATAGTGATACAAATTCATGGAGTTTTTATAGAATTCATGGTTTAGTTTTCCTGAAAAGTTTCGTGAAGAATTTTGGCTATTTTAAGACGATATTCGTATGAAATATCCACTACTTCCTGTTGCTTACTGTGTGTGTTTCGAATGAAATTAAGAGGTTTTCCAAAGTCGTGACTAGTTGAAACATACGCTAATCTTGTTACAATAGTGATACAAATTCACGGAGTCTTTATAGAATTCTTGGTTGAGCTTTCCTGAAACGTTTCGTGAAGAATTTTGCCTATTTTAAGACGATATTCGTATGAAATATCCACTACTTCCTGTTGCTTACTGTGTGTTTCGAAATGAAATTAAAAGGTTTTCCAAAATCATGACTATTTGAAACATACACTAATCTTGATACAACAGTGACAGAAATCCACGGAGTCTTTACAGCATATATGATTGAGTTTTCCTGAAACGTTTCGTGACGAAGTTTACTTATTTTAAGACGATATTCGCATGAAATATCCACTACTTCCTGTTGCTTACTGTGTGTTTCGATGTGCTGAATCTATTTTATTTTTACTTTCATTTTTTTTTAATTTACTGCAATCAAAAGTAGTGACAGAAAGCTCTATTATACTAATTACAAGGTAAAAAAAAAATGAGAGGAGAAGGGCACAATACAGTGAAACTAATTGATGCCCAGAATAACATTGAGTCGTTATAGCGGAGCTCCGCACGCGCCGGGGGCCCGACGTTTTGAGTCGACGTCGTTTTAAGTTGAGTATTTTTTTTCCATAAACTATATAAGACAATTTCCCATATGTTCTAGACTTTCTATCCATCAGGTGCTTTTTCAAGAGTTACTTTGAAAACCTCTCGTTTAGCTACTGTAAAATGTACCACGAGCCGATGAAATAACGCGCTTGATCAATATGAGTACAGGCATCAATAGGGTAAGATTGGCCCATTATTGACTCATCTTTTTTTATTGTAGTTCTCAAAACAGGGATTAGTAAGAAACATTTAGGGACTAATTTTAATTCTGAGGAATCCTCGTAACCTAGGCAAAATGAGGATCACCAATTTAACCCAGGTTAAAACGGATTCCTCTGGCAACATTAACGCATCATAAGCATTTGATTCAACAAAGCTTCAGATAGCTGCAGCTGCGGTTTTTATTATGGATAGGGACATAAGTACGAAATTGAGGGACCGATTAGTGCGCACGCTCATACCCAACAATGTTAAAAGGGGGCAAATGGCTTCAACTTCAGACAACATTCGCGATAACAAACGAAATTTTGAATGGTTGTGGAAGCAAAGTTTAAACACTTTTGAACTCATTCAACATCGATTAAACTTTTATTCAACGTTTTCCAATACGGTTGAAAGGGGGAGGGATAAACAGTGCAATATCGCTGTTCAACCGGAGAATGCAATTCATTGTCCTGTTACATATTTAAGAAGAAGTTAAAACATGTCTTTTTAAATAGGAATTTCTTTTAATTTTACAATACATTCATTTTTATTTTTATTTTTTAACATTGAACTCAAGCGCTTTGAACATTGTTATGGACACCTGATAGTAAAACATCTTAAATAGCGCTATAGCCATAACAACGGACAAAGCACTTGAGTTCAATATTAAGAAAAAAATACAAATGAATGTATTGTAAAATTAGAAGAAAGTTTGCCCTAAGTGAGGTATTATCGTTCATTTTGGACACTTCGGAAAGCTTGGTTGGAATCATGGGAAATAAACTCGCGGGACTTGAACCTGGAAACGCTTGATTAACAAACTCTTCACTTAACTACTAGACTACCACATCACTAACTGCGAGGTTGCCATTTTATTTATTATTTTTTTTTATGTCAATATTTTTTTTCCAAATGCCTCTGTAAACGTTCATTAACACCGGTTAAGAAGCAAGCATACACATTGAAAAATGTTGGTTACCATGCAAACTTCACGAGAAAGCTAATCATTTTAAAATCAAGCCTTGGACTTAACCATTATTCAGCAATTACTTTATAGCCGGAGCTATGGTGCGCGAAGCGCGCCAACGGAGCTCCATGGGTAAGCTTTTTTTGGGTAATCTATTCATGCGAGAAATTTTGGTTATGACGTCACGTACGTCCGCCCGAACAGACTGATGTCACGTATGTCCGCCCGTACAGACTGTCGGGGTGGAGGTTGGGGAGCAGGACAACCTTTTTCTGGTAGGAAATCATATTAGTGACGAGCAACGGGATAAAGAGCAGGAAAAAGCACGAGAGAAGAGGCGGCGAAATTTGAGAAATTTAAGCGAAGTAATTCTTGAGAGAAGGAGGAAAGAGAAGAAGAGACAATTTTAACCACAATCAACGTAAAGCTTAGAGAAAAAGAGCGAGAGACAAAACGCTTATTTACAACTGTTAGCTTTCAGGTGATGTTTCCTTCTTAATATTTGCCTCGCTGCCTCGCATATTTTGTAAAACTAGCTAGAAATAACGAAAAAGGCCTGAAAACGTTTGCAATTCCGTGTTGACAGAGATTCTGATATATTTCAACATTCACATTTATAGGCTTTTTGTGTGAAGTGGATGTCCAGTTGTGAAGTGCTTTGTTTGACTGTTAAATTGCAGACGAGTAAGCGAATTTACAACGCTTTAGGTTGAAGTTTTAATTAGTAAAGATCTTTGCTATTGTTCTGAACTGAAGAGAGAGGGAGTAAAGCTTGTTAGTTAAACGGAAAATGTTGTGAAAGAGATTACTGTGCATGTAATTTCAGTTTTAGTTCTTGATAAAATTGTTGGTTATTGTTTGGAAGGCTTGTTTGTGTACTGCCTGATAGCAGCTTAGGTGCTTGATCTGTTTGATCACTGTAAATGGTACACACTAATGACGATTAATTTTTATTATTATTTTTTTTTGCAGAAGTATAACTATATCCATGAACACTATGCACTCTTTTCTTTTTATAAGAACCTTTTTTATAACAACGTTGAGGCCAAAATTGTAAAAACGTATCAGAAACATTCCTCAAGCTGAGACTGAGTCGATTGAGAACGTTTTTATTTCGGTGTTTGTATTTTAAATGAAAGCATGTAATAAAAGTAAAGAAACGTAAATTAACCTAAATACTTAAGGGCATATTTTAGTATAACATAACGATGGTTTTCTTATAGCATGTCACACATCTCAGCAATTCTTATTTATAATCGTTTCAAAATATTAAATTTCAGCACCATCAAAGTAAGCACAGGTTTCCTTGTCACGTCCGCAAGATTTCAATTAGTGAAAGAAGTATACCATGTAAAGTTTTAACTTTAAAGAACATCTTGAAGAACGTCACAGTCAGCCGCACAATGCCAAATTTTATAAGAACGTTCAGCCTCAGCTCCAAAATTAGACGTTTTTATAAAAAAATAATAAAAAAGTGGATAATTGCTTTCTGGCGTTAAAGGCGGGAGCTGCGCTTTTAGGCTTGGCTAAATCTATATATCGTATGTACGCTGACTATTTTTGGAAAATAATCCGCACAGTTAATCTTTTAGAACCTCGTTCCCCTGGTTTTTCACCGCCACTCTCGACGATGAAAATCCTGTGAACGCGGTTGGATCTTTAGTGATTAAGGTGATTCCCTAGTATTGCAATGCGCATCCTGTTCTGCGCATAACATAGCGTAGGCCATGTTCGTAATGCTAAGAGGGTTTATGGTCAAATTTCACGCCTCAGTTGTTTTCTTTGTCTTACAGGTCTCAACGGATATTTCTAAACAATACAATGTTTAAATTTGACCATAAAGACTCGTAGCCATGTGTGAATATTGATATATCGAACGTGGCCAGAAACATTTCAAAATGGCAACCTTTAGTGCGGGAAAGCTCGCTAGAACGCAGAATGGCCGTTTTCAGAGCAGAGCTTTAAAGAGCAAGAAACTTTTAGACTCTCGCAAAACAAAAAGTCAAATGATAGCCTTGATAATGCGAAAGTGTCCGTGATTTCAGTCCGAGAGTAAAAGTGAAACTGCGCTATCGGGGAGACGTGTTGTCGAGGGTGTAGCTTGGTTTGCCTTCTGTTTTCTTTTAAACGACGTTGGTGACCTATCTTTTTTTTCGGCATAATTTTATTCTTTTACTCCTCCTCTTTGTGCTGTAAACAAAATTTAAACAATTTGTATAGGTAATCGCATGGGGCCGAGTAAAATTAAGGATTAATATCACGCGTGTTTTCAGAAGTTGCTGAAATTGCCCGAGTCGCGCAGCGACGAGGGCAATTTCAGCAACTTCTGAAAACACAAGTGATATTAATCCTTAATTTTACGAGGACCCATTGCGATTACTTGTTAATAACAAAGAGGGCAAAATTTTCTTAACACTGTTGAGGCACCTCGAAAAACAGACAGCTAAGCGAAAACACTCGTTCGCTCGGAAGCAAAACAACTGACAAACAGACAAGCAAGTCAACTTGTTCTTTGCGTCCAAAACGAGTATAGATGATTGTTATTTACATCCACTCGAGAGGAAAATACAAGTTTCATTCGTGACCAACTGTAACAACGATTAAACCAAATGTTAAGCTTCAATTTATTTTATTCACCTATGCTGTAGAGGTTTTTACCACTTGCAAATACGCATCCGTAAACATAGCAAACAGTTTGTCCAAAGAAATCCACCAAATTTGAGGTACTCGTTCCTCCTGTCAATGGCAAATTGTTCCGTGACCTTTTTTGTTGAGGTGCAAGATGTCGTGGTAAACTGAAAGCCCTTGACGAAAGGAATCATTTTGTTTTTCAACCAGACAATCCCGAAAACGCCGTGCACCATGTAAGTCGATCCAAGTTTTAAGCTTCTCGTGAAAAAAATATTTTGCCCTTCTTCTTGCCCTTCTTATTATTCCTTTTGAACAATACAATACACCTGTTTTGTTATTTCACTAATTACGTCCAAGCTGTGCTTCCTGTTCCTGCAAAACTTAGCATGAACCGATGGAACAAACTTGTCCTTGATAGATGAAGTGGCAATGATAAATCAGTAACCTGAGCAAGTTATATCTCGCAAACGAGCTTGGTGACCTATTTTTTAAATTGCACATTTCGAGTCACCATAATGTACGGAACAATCCAGAAAAGTTTAAAGAAAATCTTACGACAAGTTCTATTACCCAGGAATGACCTTAAGAAAATATGGTAACCCATCGATGCGAGAAACCTTGGTTTCATAGCCATGACGTCATCGACCATCCGTCCGCAAGTAGGTCCACCCCTCCATATATGGCAATGTGACCAGTATCATTCTAGCTTATAGCATACATCTTTGATATTGCGCATTCAACTGGGCATCCATGTTTTGATCAATTGACACCTGTCAAAACAAAATATCCACTGATCATTATCACATGACCATATAGCGGGCCCAAGCTTAGAGCTCACCGAGGTCAGCTGTTTTTTTTTTTTAATTGACCGCTGACCAGGCACTGGTTTTCGAATGGATTGCAGGCTCAACCCAGGTTTAATCACTTTAACATAAACGAGCCTTCATTTTTTGTGCCTCCTCTGTGGCTCGACGCGGCTACACGGCCATATTACATTGACCATAGTTCTTACACCGTCAACGCTTTTTGTGTTCAGGTGGAAAACGGTTTGGAAGATGTTTTCTTTCTGCATTTTTCGCTGGTTTCTATCCACTTTGACCTGTCAAGATATCTGTGGTCCACACTGGTGGCTACGCAGTTATTCAAGTCAAGCATCGGAGAGATATAAAGTTAAAACTGAGTGGTTATTTTTAATTTGCTTAGAGCTGCTTTTTTCTCTGTATTGCAATTTTTGGCATATCTTTAGAAGCTCTGATAAGGTTACATGATGCCTGGTGGACCAATGACTAGAACAGCAACGAAAGGAGAGCGAAATAGAACGACAACGACAAAACAGAATACCAGTAATAGCTCATACAAATTCTTTCCTCGGGCACTAAACCGTTTGTTATTTTTAACGGATGCGTTATTTAAAGTAGATGCGTATTTTTTAAAGGTTGTTTAATCGATACTTTCTTTGTTCAGGAATGAAGATCGAATTTTTATTGTGAACTGGAATTAAATAACAATTATCTGTACTCTTCTGGATATAAAGAAAAAGTTAACTTGTTTGTTGTTTTGCTCTAAAATGCGAGCGGACAAGTGCTATTTTAATCCGTGTGCCCAATTGGTTTTCGTTGTGCTTCGACAGTGACAAGAAAATTTTGCCCTTATGTTACAAACACGTAATCGCAATGAGTTCTCGTAAAATTAGGGAGAAATCTCACGAGCTTGTGTTTTCAGAAGTTTGTTTAAAACGTTATTTAAGTGTTGGAGCGGATCTTGTTTGAAGTTCGTCCTTTCTTGGTTGCATTGCCGTATTTTGCCGATTCTTGTTCCAAGCCAAGCTGGCGTGTTTCAATGAAATACATCAAAATGTGAATGATATCGTTTTCAGAGATAAAGTGGAATAAAGTATTTCAGTAAAACTCTTCTTTGACCTTGAACTAAAAACGTTTTTTTTTTAGATTCTAATTTTAGCGTGATTCCTATTCACTGACTTTTTTTTCTTTTACAATTTAATGGCATCAAAGGTAATACATACTAATAAGAATAATATTAATAGCCATATGGATAATCCGTAAAGGAGTCCAGGATCCCATTAAAAAAAAAAAAAAAACAGATCACCAATGAATATATACTAATACAAAAATACGAAAATACAGTAGTATAAAATCGAAATAAAATCAATAATTCAACAGTGGTTAACTAATTTGATGTATTGTCCAATAAAAACTTCTTAACTGCCCGCTTAAAATTTATTTACACTTACTACCTTACGAATATCGTAGGGCAGAAGATTCCAGGAGTCAACTATCCTGTGAAAAAAAACTATATTTGAGTGGATTTGTTCTTGCACATTTCTTTTTAAGAGATAAATCATCATATTTCCTAAATGAATAATGATCAGCATCAGAATAAAAATCAACGTAAGAATCAATGTTGATATTACTTATTCTATTGAGAGCTTTATATAAAAAAGTAACATCAGCTAAGGAATTCTCCTATTTTTAAGTGACATCAAATTTAGCTTCTTTAAACGAGTCTCATAATTGTCCTCAGTCTTTAAAATGAACTTGGTTGCTCTTCTTTGTACTTTTTCAACTTTTTCTATGTTCTTTTTGGTATAGGGTGACCATACCACAGAGCAGTATTCAACATTCGATCGAACCAATGCGCAGTAGAGAGTTCTCAGAGTCATAGTATCGTCCAGACCTCTACATGTCCTTTTAATTAACCCTAACATTCTGTTTGCTTTCGACACAATAATATCAATATGCGAGTTCCAGTTAAAATAACCAGTAGTTGTAACTCCCAAGTCTTTGAATTCTTTAACTTCTCCCAAAAGAGAATTATCCAAGGAATAATTAGAGACTAAAGGTTGCCTTTTCTTTGTTGATCTCATAACTGTTGCACTTTTTGACGTTAAAAACAATGGCTTGCGAATACTCCACTGATGAAGATGGTTGAAATGGCTTTTGTCCTTTTCCATTCGCTCGCTGAGGGTGTGCTCGTTTTCTTTTAAAACTCGTGCGGTTCAAGAAAAATTCATTGCCAAACTGGTGAATTCCAAAGTAAATTTCACTCGAAAACCGATATGGTACTCATCCCTTCGTGATTCATGCGATATCGATTTTGAGCGTAAAATTTACCGTGGAATTCACTAGTTGAGCAATGAATTTTTCTATAGAAGAAAGCAAAGAAAATGATTTAATTATTAAAGCAGCAACCGGAAACATCATAACGCGGACAATTCGAAACTTTCATTTTTGCTAACCCTGCAGGCAGTAAGAATAAATAACCAGGGAGCTTCGCTTTTAGGCTTAGCTAAATCTATATATGAGCTCTATAGATATATAAAAAAGAAACGTATTGGCAATCATATAAACTCATGTACATACACACACAGCACACAGAAAAAAGGAAACAAAACAATCACATGAACACACGCACAAACCCACAGAATATACCACAACAACAAGCATGAATTAATAATATTGAGCAAAATATTTAAAAAAATGCTTTTTTAAAGAGGATTCTACTTGACATAGTACGAATAGAAAGAGGAAGGTCATTCCAATAATATGTACCAATGACAGTGGGACAGAATTTCTTTATATTTGTTCTTGAATGGGGACGAAAGAGATGTTGGAAAGATGCACTACTAGTGGAATAATTATTTTTACCACAATTGCTTGTAATCTCGCAATCTGATTGGCTAATTTGCCGTTGTCGATGAGAGTCTAGACAACGCTGTACGCGTCATGCTCGCCCCATTTTGTCACGCAATGTAATAGCTAATCGGAAACGCCCATTTTCGGAAATACACCAATCATATTGCGAGAAAGTTATAGACAACGCTTGCTAGAAACTTTCTTTGGCGTTGAATATTGTGGTAAAAAGCAAATCGAAAGTGGTTCAGCGTTGTCTGTACTCTTATCGACAACGATATTCTTCATCACAGTGGTCAAAATTTGTTGTTGCGCCTCGTGAGTCCACAACATTTTGACCACTGTGATGACGAATATCGTTGTCGATAAGAGTACAGACAACGCTGAACCACTTTCGATTTACGTTGCTCAGAGACGAGGGATATCAAACAATTACACGGTTTGTCATCACAGAGATGATCATTTAAAAATGGACATGTCTGCATTTCAACAATGTCACGAAATTTCAATAAACCAAGGTTTACATAATCTGGAGTAATATGATCTTGTAAGGGAATGTCATTCATGATTTTAATTGCTTTGTTTTGTAGTCTTACAAGCTGCGACAAAGGAGTTTCATAATTATTACCCCACACTATGCATCCATATAATAATTAATTATAAGGGTAGATAAGAGAGTAATAGATGCCAGTTAGACATTGATTACCCAGAGAACCCTTGACCTTGACGATGATGTTAATGCTCTAACTTTATCACAGATAAATGCTTTATGATCATGCCTAAATAAATGGTCATTAATATAAATACCTTAATACTTCAAACTTGAAACTTGCTGGAGGTACTGACCAGATAGTGTTAACGAAAGAAGTAGGGAATAGTTTACTTTCTGGCGAGGTTGGAAGATGAGATATTTTGTTTTCTTTAAATTTAGAGTTGAGTTATTTTCACACAGCCAGTCATAAATAGTTAGTAATTTAAAATTAGTTAGAAACAATAGGTCATCTATATTTTTGTCTGAAGCTGTTAGGAAAGTATCATCAGCAAAAAGTCTCATCGAGAAAAAAAACTTTGATATATATTAGAAACAACAATGATCCACGAATTGAGCCTTGCGGTACACCAGAGGAGATTATAATGGTATCAAAAATGACATCATTTACAAACCCTCTTTGCTTTCTTTTGCTCAGATGCGATTTAAACCAGTTGATATCAGGATTTGGAACACCGTAAAAAGATAATTTGGACAATAGTATGGAATGATTAACGGTATCAAAAGCTTTAGTCAAGTCCAAAAATATTGATACAGCATACTCGCCTCGATCAAGAGGCGTAGAAACGTCTTCTATGAGATCAACTAGATATTCCACAGTAGTACAACTTGGTTTGAATCCACATTGATTAGAAATAATATCTTCCGTGAAAAAATAAAGACCTAATTGATTATATATACAATTTTCACAAATTTTGCTTAAGACAGGAAGGATAGATATAGGTTTGTAATTATCAGATATGAAACGAGAGCCTTGTTTGAAGATAAAGATCTCTTTTGCAAATTTAAAATTATCTGGAAAAATACCATGTTTGATGGACAAGTTAATCATGTGAGCTACAGGACGAAAAATTGGAAAGGCAGCTACAGATAATAAAAAAGGGTGGGTTTTACATCATTCAAAGCTACAATCAATTCCAAAAAGGTTGAGACACTGAATCGAAAATTCACCTCTTCTTCCTAAAACCCCTCTTCCAGTTCATAAGAAAAGTCGCAACCCCCTCCCTCCCCTCCCCCCTTTGTCAAAGTTGTTACCCTTTAGTTTGAGTGCCAAGTGGAAATGGAAACAGCTTTGCTTGGGGGAGAAGGGGGATTGGGGATGCGCTGACTTGAATGACACGCATTGTACGGTTATTAACAGTGAGTGTCTCAACTCTTTTTGCAATTGCTTGTAGTTGTTCATCAGGGTTGTCAGTCGAATAAATTAGTGACAAAGGTAATTCAGAAAAATCATTTAGAAAATCCTGTTCAACAAAAGCCCTAGTGTTCCTAATGTATTTGTAGACAGACTTGAATCTCTCAACACGTACATTGATGCACGCAACAGGGAAATGGTGGTCACTAACAATACTGCAAGGAATAACACCGTTGTGTGTAACTCTTTCTGGCAAGTTTGTAATTATGTGATCAATCAGGGTTTTGGAGTGCCATGTCACTCTGGTTGGTTGGTTGGTTGGTTGACCATTTGTGTTAAGTTGAAAACATCCAGGAGGGCTGAATATTGTTTAGTTATAGGGTTTTCAGGCTTTAATTAAACATGCAGTTAGTGTTGCTATCGCCAGTAAGATCTAGTAAACCATCCCAGATAGAACTTATGTAACTATGTACATTTTCCATTTGATCCAGCCAGGCTGTCGGAGTCATAATTGCATCAGAGTGATAAATAACTCCAAACAATTATTTGCTGCGCCGATTTCGACCAGGAATTTCCAGCCACAGGTGTTCTAGATTTTGATATAGGCGTTCGATGTCATGAAACCTTTTATATTTGTTGCCATTGTTAATATAGGCACCAACACCACCACCTCTCATATCAACTCTGTGGTGAAATTCGGTAACAAAACCTGGCAAGTTTACATACTCCATTAATTCCCTCTGATGTTTGAGCCATGTCCCGCTGAGCGCCATTATATCAAGTTGATAGGTGTTCCCAACAAGCGCAAATTTATTTTGGTTCACAACATGGACTGGGTATTGAGACGCATCTTTTTGATTTGTGTAGATTTTTCTTTAAGGACCTGAAGAATTTGATCAGTTTCCTGATTTGATATAGTAAATTCCTGGGAAGCATCCGACTCTTTTTTTTTTATAAAATGATAAGACAGAAAGTAAACAATCATTATTATACATTGGTGTCACCAGCTCGATCTTGATTGGCTATAAGCACACAGCTAATTCTTGCTTGCTCTGTTTCTCTTACGTCATACCTACAGACAATAGATTTTATATATGCAGAAGTGACGTCATACCTACAGACAATAGTTTTATGCATGCAGAAGTGACGTCACTTACCACACTGGCTATAACCAGCAGAGAAGAGGAAAGAAGACTCTGCCAACTGCAGAAACATTCTTTGACTTGCCGCTCATACAAAGTCAGTCATCTTTTCTTTACAAGTGCAGCTCAGATAACACAAACTTTGGCCTTGATAATTATCGCTATCATGCACAATCTCATCCAATAATTGTTAATTGCAAGTCCATAAGTTTCGCACTGCAGGTCGAGTAAGAAGTTTAACAACTGTTATTCCGGTACAGCGAGTAAGGTAAAAATCCAAACAGACTTGGCACATATGTTGTAACTGATTGCATTTTAACAGTTCTCCGGCAGCTAGGACACGTCGGTGCTTTTGTAGTACGTGCATTTAATGCAGTTTGCTTCGGTGATTGCGAGATTTTGTCTGAGCTGCATGTCGACTTGCTACTTGTGCTTTCATTTGGTCCGGGGTTTGGACAGACTTCTCCACTTTCTGCTGGTCTTTTCAGTTGAAAGGTGACAACAGCATGTGGATGGTAACTAAGTCTAGCGCCGAGGAAGGCTTTCGGCAAAAGTAAGAATACGAGCAATATAAATCATAAAAGAACCAGCCCAGAAAATTTACGTCTTACCGCCATTACGACCGCTGATACAAAACAAAGACGTTTCGACCAAACAACTTCGGCCGTAGAAAGCCGTCACGCAGTTGGCTTTTTAAAAACGGAACGTCTTTGAAGTTTTATTAAAGTTGTTTCTAACGTTAACAAGAGACAGTGTCAAGCACAAATTTTATATTCTGAAGTCCATCCGTAACTGCAACTTTAGTATTTTCAGTTTAATTAGTTTATCTTAATCTACTTACTTACATTACATGTCATTGGCTGCCGGCTACTCTAGCCCCTATGGTTATTTCGGACAGCCAGTTCTCTATTAAGGTTTCATTCATTTTTCCTACTTTCTTTGTAAATATTCATGTAATAGGAGTACAAATAAAGGTTGTTGCTGTTATTGTTGATGTTACAAAAGATTTGCACGCACGCATGCGTCCGTAGAAAGCAGGTTAAAGTCATTTCTTTTCAAAATCGAGGCCTCGCTTTGTGCTGCCCTTCATGGGTTTAAATTCGTTTTCGTCTGTAATTCATAGAAGGTTAGAAAAACTTAATTTATGAGCCACGCGTAGCTAAATCGGTTTAACTGGTTTGAACGCAGCAGTATACGATTACAGGTTGCAGCCTTTCATGGTTAATTAGCACTTTGTGAAGTATTTGGTAGGACAGAAACTACTTATTCTTTCTTGTAAAAGACTCAAACGGAACATAACAGGCACAAGAAGTGTTCACGGAATAAAAGACGTTTATGTGCCCTGTTGTACTCTACTTGTATCCTATCGGATTACTATACGATTTTTAACAAGCGCAAAGTCGATATTGGAGGCATGCCTCACCCATTGGCCGAGATTTAAGGGTAAGTTTCATAATTGGAGTCACACCTTAGTTGAACATTTTCGTTTGAATTATGATTGTTATTCGAGCTTCCTTTTTGATCCATTTTTAGTGATTTATTTAGTATCCCAATTCAATGTTTGACACTCATTTTATTTGGATTCATTGTTTAATAATTTAGTTGATATTGACAGCTGTTTGCATAAGAAAATAGTTCAATCACTTTGTTATTCGGGACTGCCTTTTATCAAAATAAACCCATTTAGTCCCACGATCGATTCTCCCATCTAGTACCACGGAGTTTTTCATTGGATAGTCATGAGAACTTGGTGTTATATCAAGATCACACCCCTTTAGCTGATAATAACGTTCATTCTCAATACCTGAAGCGGTCGGCTATTGTAGTTTTCTCCTTGTTGCACCTGTGTAGACGCTTTTGTATAGTGTGCATGTTTGTCAGTAATATGATCGGCGATTTTGTGCGTTCATTTTGGTCGTCAGATTTTGTCCATGTTTGTTGAAAAAAAAAAGAGGAGTTTTTGAACTAGGCCCTCACATTTAAGGATTCCCGAAAGTTGAAAAGTCCTAAAACAAAAGCTTAATTTCCAACTCAACGTTCTCAATCCCCTTAGAATCAATGAGCTCCTTTCATTCAGCTCATTTATTCGCATTTCACGTTGCCATGCATGTCTCCACCATAAAGGCATAGCAAGCTATAGCACTCCAGCTTACATATAACCTCATTTCGCTCTGCCAAAAGGCCAACGCTGAAATGGTCATCCATCCAATTTTTTTACGGTGGTAACACGTCTTATTTTAAAGGTAAAAATCTTTATACGAACTTGTATGGTGTTGTTTGCAAATACGATTTCATCTCAGTTCTCTTCGTATAAGGACTGTAGATTTCCCATTTCCTTGGCGCGCAAACGAGGAAAAATTTGCTCAGGAAGCAAAATCTTTCTGAACAAAGTCAGAAACACTTTTGCTTCCGCAACAAATGTTCCCTTAGACTGCAAACGGGGAAACATATATTTCCTTCTGCAACAATGTTTCCGCAACACTGTTTCCTCGTTTGCGGGTGTCTTAAAACATACAGACTGGGAAGTTCTATATTGCTGTAGCAAGCAGGGTCATTTGGTACTTTGTGTTTGGCTCTCGTGATTGGCTGAGTCCGATGCACTTTGCGTCAACTCTGGAAAAGCTTGTGAGAGAGGCAGTTTCTCTTCTCTAGTTAAATTACCGGAGAAGTGCGACTCCCCTCAAAGCTACTGCGTCACTTATGGGAAATTGAACAACATTGTACCACTACGTTTATATTCTTGAAAACATGTTTTTGCTCGCCTTTCATCATACGAATAAGCTTTCAGCTCAGTTTGTTCCCATTTGATTTGTTTTTCACTCAATGTTTAGTTGAAGCCACCTGTGTCGCTTAAGACGTCCTCAGTTTAAAACTAAGAACAGAATTTACTAATATATAGATTTAGCCAAGCCTAAAAGCGGAGCTCCCAGCTTGTTTATTTTTACTGGCTTTGGAACTGCCCGCCTTTTGGTTTTCCCGGATATTGCTTAATTATGTAACATTTTCTTCGCTGCCTAACTAGTAAATTCGAAATCTACTGTCGAATTCACCAGTTAGGCAATTAATTTTTCTTGAATCGCAAGAGTTTTAAAAGAAAACAAGCAAATCCTCAGCAAGCGAGCGGAAAAGGAAAGATGCCATTTCAGAGTCCACTGTCAAATGCCAGCGAATAGGAATCACGCTAAAATTAGAAATCACAGACGTGCTATAGCTTGTGATGTGACAGATCGTCTGAATCGGTTAAAGGTCAAACAAGGAGTTTTATTG
>NC_090893.1:38230803-38265803 GCF_036669925.1 Montipora capricornis
AGGCAATCGGTTTCCGCGAGAGTTATTCCACAACTCATGCAATAAGCGGAAACGACTGGTCTAAATGAACTCTGCGCAATCGAAACAGAGGACGCTCGATGATACTCGGTCCGTTATTCTTCGTTATATTGAAGATCTTTCTTGGCGAATTGCTTCAATATTTCAGAATAAATTGTAGCGACATAAAAACATGACGTTTCGGCGACGACATGTCACCATTATCAAATGAAAATTATTTTAAGTTAGGTTGCGTTATAAATAGGATAGAGAGTGGGAAAATACATTACAATAAATGAGGCGGGGAAAAACAAAAGAATGAACAAAATTTAAATAAACAGTTTCGCTAGAAAGGAGTCATTTGAGTGTTCAGAGTTGTTCTCTTTTTCCTTTGTAAAAGCATCTCATAAATAAGGCACTCAAACTTTCCGCGGCATTTGTTTAAGGTGGTAAATTGCTCGTCAAGATTGTTGGATCTTTGGTCGTGTTTGTCCTTCACGTGCATGTTTACCGATGACAGAATATTTATGCTCCTCAATGCGCAGGTGGAGATGACGGCTGGTGTAGCCTATGAATGTAGCTCCGAAAGTTTCAAATGATTCAAAGAGCCAACGTTTCGACTCTCCTGTCTAGTGTTTTCATCAGGGGTGATCCAAAGGTAAACAGGTGTTACATAAACTATATTTCTAAAGACGAGAATTCGGAATTAGACGTCTGGAAGCATCGTCCAATTTGCATTTACGCGCGGACATCACATGAAAGTCTTGGATGTGTTGCGGCATTGTGGACGATGAATCCGGTGATTTTACAAAGTCAGACACTACTTACAGTCTAATGATCTGTTCACACCAAACCTTAACCATGTATTGAACATGTTTAGTTAAACACGGTATTAAATTGTTTTTGTTCTTGTTTTGTTTTTGTTTTGTTTTGTTTTTTTTTTAAATCATGTATACTGATTTTTGTCGACTGCAAATTTAGCACAGATCAAAGCATGTATTGAAACTCACCTGAATCTCACGTAAAAGCCAGTTGTTTCTGTGACTGATCTTCATTTTGTAAAACCCAGGAGAATAAAAGATGTCTTGTTGGTGTGAATGGGTATAAGTCACTCTTGGCTTTGCATTATGCACTAATTTATCTCCATTTCTCTTCTTGTATGGTATGGCTCTCTACATACATATGTAACCCAAATAGGATGTATCTTGTCCAAAAGCGCTCTGTTAGAACAACTTTAAGACTGATTTCCAAAGCTTCTAGCAAACTACTCTTTTACCCTATAAACTTTGTTGACATTTTTTGTGGTCTTAATGATCTTCAAGCTGGATCCTTGATGTATAACTAGTGCAATAGATCGTTGACACGGTCATTTAAAAACACATTTACAACAGGAACTAAAACTCACAATTAATTTACAAGATCTGCTGAGTCCTAATATGAGAGAAGAACAGACAGCATGTTAAGAAAAGATTCGGGACTTCTAAAACGTAAATACTTGAATCATGATAAAAACAAGCATTGTTCCAGAATTGATTTTCTTTTGTTATGGTGAAGACGAGTTCCTTATTTGTGCGTTTTAAGTCTTTATTTGTGCGTTTTAAGTCTTCTAGTATCATTAAAGTATCATGGCGGTCGGTTGTGTCATTTGTTATCCGCTTATTTCTGCCGTTTTGATGACATTTTTGAGTCCAGATAGGGATACTTTCGTATTTAGAAGCACCGTATGTTGGGGCAGACCAAGCTTTGCTATCTCTCAGATCACTTCTGAACGAACTTCGATTTGTTACCGCTACTTTTGCTACGGCACAACTAAGACAAGCAGTCAGCCATTTTGGATTTAGACCTAGAAGAAAGCACTTTCTCTCCTCAAGGTTGAAATGTTATTCAACCAATGACGCCAGCTTCCAGCTTACGAGAATTGCAATATCTGGTGACATCAGCGCTAATCCAGGACCTAGTTCAGTATGCTCCACTTGCAACAGAACAATCGCCCGAAATCACAGACTCTCGACTGCAATGACTGGGCTTTTACTTCGTGTAGAAGACGCACATGACGTAACAAAAGCTTTAGGGGTCTTTAGGGATTTAGAATTCTGATTAGGTATTGTTTCACGATTTTTACGTCATGTGTGTCTTCTACACGAAGTAAAAGCCAATGACTGCAAATCACAATATCACATCAAGTGCGTCAAGGTCACCCCGAATCAGTTCAAGCGGATGCGAACCCAAAATTCGACATGGACCTTCTCTGTTTGCATTTGGGAGGTTCTCACACTTAACTGCAGCATTTCTACAAGCTCGGATACTGAACTAGACGTCTCAAATCATTCATCTACGGCCGGGTCCGACATTGTGGAACAACTAGATCCCTTGCAAGACTTTGCATCAACAAAGTCATTTCAGACAAGATCTTCTGATACATCAAACATCAACAGTCTGCAGAATACGTTTAAGGAACCAAAGTTTCTTAACGACAAAATCAAGGCGTGTATTATTGTCCTGACTGAAACTAAGATTAACTCCTCATACCCGGATAGTCAAATTAGAATGCAAAATTATCGCATGTATCGAAACGACAGAGCCAAGGGAGGAGGCGGCGTGCTAATCTATGTGTCATCGAAAATCCCGGTGAAGAGACTTAAACCATTAACTAACTTTAAGAAAATTGAGCCTCTAGTTTTAGAAGTCAAATTAGAAAATTCTAATGCGGTTTTACTCGGCCTCTACAGACTGCCTCGACATTTCAATCAGAATTATTTCTCCGTGTTGGAACATGAATTAAACGAGATGCTTCCGTGAAGCATACACTGGGTTGCCGTGGTACGTGCTACAGAAAATCAGAAGGCACTGAATTGAGTGGTATTGAAATACAGCATTCCAGTCTCTGATGTTGAGTGCAAACTCAACATGTAAATTTCCTTGTAACCGGAAGTAAATGTAACGATATCTTGTAACACCAGGTTGAGGCAGATTGCATCAGCCCACATGGTGAATGTTGTGGAAGAAAATCTATGTTGGAATAAAACTGAGTTGTGTTTTTACCCGAAGTTTTGTCTTATCCACCAAGAAGCATGGCCACACTCGCAACAGGTTATGGGCCCAGTCGACGACTAATGTTTGATGGTGACGAAACGAAATACGAGCTTTGGGAAATTAAGTTCCTTGGATTTATGCGACTTCACAAGTTGCACGATGTTATCCTAGCAGAAGGCGAGCTAGATGAGGAAAATAGGGTCAAGAACATTGATGCTTTCGCCCAACTAATCCAGTGTTTAGATGACCGTAGCCTATCCTTGGTCATGAGAGATGCGAAGGACGATGGCAAGAAAGCTCTACAAATACTGAGGAATCATTACATGGGCAAAAGCAAACCACGTGTTCTTGCGCTCTACACCGAACTTACTTCACTGCAAAAAGGCCATGCTGAGAGTATTACGGATTATGTATTACGGGCCGAAACTGCAGCTGCATCACTGAAATCGGCCGACGAGATAGTCAGTGACAGCCTTTTGATTGCTATGGTGTTAAAAGGCTTACCTGAGGAATATAAAACGTTTTCAGCCATTGTTTCGCAGCGCGATGAAAAGGAAGACAAGATGAAGTTCCAAGAGTTCAAGATCGCACTGAGGAGCTACGAAGAGACGGAGAAATCACGTACCCCATCACAAACTGGCGAAGACAGCGTCATGAACTGTAAAAAGAAGAACTCACCACCAAAAGCCACTGTGACATGCTATTCCTGTGGTCAGCTTGGACATAAATCGCCAGAGTGCCGGTCTAAGGACAAGAAGAATCCTAAGAAAGAAAACAACCGATGGAGCAGCCACTGCAGATCGAAGACTCACAATACGGATGTATGTCGCAAGAAAGACACTGCAAAAACCGTGAGTGATGATAACAAGGACGCTTCGTTTGCGTTCAAAGTGACTGTGGACAATTTTAATTCCATTAGAGATAACTCTTTGTTAGTTGACACTGGAGCTACTGCTCACATTCTTAATGACAAAGCTAAGTTTTTGAATTTTGATGACAAGTTTAACCCCGTGAACCATTTCATAGAATTAGCGGATGGTAGTAGAGCATGCGGTATTGTATCTGCCAAGGGCAGAGCAAAAGTTCTTCTACATGATTTAGAGGGGGTGCCCCATGAAGTTTTTCTTGAAGATGCTTTGTACATACCTAGCTATAAGCAGAACATATTTTCTGTTCAAGCAGCAGTCAGTAAGGAAGGTGCCGTAAATTTGACACCAAATTCCTCTGAATTGAGTGCCCCAGATGGTACGAAATTTTCCATACAGAAATATGGTAAGCTGTATTATCTTAACTATACAAATCCCAGTGGTGGAGCTTACAGAGCTGAAGTATGGCACAAAATACTGGGGCACTGCAATATGAATGATGTGTTCAAATTAGAGAATGTAGTTGAGGGGATGAAAATTACCACAAAGGGTAAGCTTGAATGTGACACTTGTGTGCAAGGGAAAATGTCCCAATATCGAAATAGGGAGCCAGACTGTCGTGCATCTTCACCCCTACAGTTAGTCCACAGTGACCTAGCAGGTCCTATCACTCCAGAATCAAAAGATGGTCACAAGTATGCAATGGTATTTGTAGATGACTATTCAGGTGCTCTCGGAGTATATTTTCTCAAAAATAAGAGTGATGCTGTTAGGGCAACTGAGCAATTCTTGGCTGATACTGCACCGTATGGTACAGTGAAACGATTGCGATCCGACAATGGGGGTGAATACATTAGTGAAGAATTCAAATCCCTTCTGTTGAAAAACCACATTAAGCATGAACTTTCAGCTCCCTACTCACCCCATCAAAATGGAACGGCTGAAAGAGCCTGGAGATCACTTTTTGATATGGCTAGATGCCTGCTAATTGATGCAGAATTACCCAAGCAGCTGTGGACATATGCTGTCATGACATCAGCTTATATACGGAACAGATGTTACAACCCCAGAACAGGTAAAACCCCCTATGAGTACTTGACAGGTATCAAACCCAATTTGTCTAACATGCATGCATTTGGTTCTGTGTGCTATGCTTATGTTCAAAACAAAACCAAATTAGACCCTAGGGCTGAGAAAGGTATTTTCGTTGGTTATGACAGGTCTAGTCCCGCATTTCTTGTTTATTACCCTGATCAAAACAATGTCAAGAAAATCCGATGCGTCAAGTTCACTGAGAAGTTTGACAGTTTTGATGAAAATGTGAACTTACTACCTGATTCTGTTAAAGCAGCAGAACCTGAAATGCCAAAACCTGAAAATGGGCAGGAAAGTACAAGGCGTTACCCCAGTAGAGATCGTACCAGACCAAAGTATCTTGATGACTATGTAACTGGTGAGGAACTTGACAATGCAGTTGATGATGCTGCAAATTGCACAGTTGATTTCTGTTACAGAGTAAGTAATGTTCCAAAGTCCTACCAAGATGCTATCTCATCCCCAGAGTCCAGTAAGTGGAGAGAAGCAATGAATGAGGAGTTAGATGCATTATGGGACAATGAAACATTTGAACTCACTCCTTTACCAGAGGGTAGAACCTCAGTGGGGGGGAAGTGGGTGTATGCAATAAAACTAGATCCCAATGGGGAGGAAAAGTACAAGGCACGATTTGTTGCTAAGGGCTACTCCCAAGCCCCAGGTATAGATTACCATGAAACTTTTTCACCAACTGTTCGTATAACTTCAGTTCGTATACTAATGCAGTTAGCAATTCAGATGGGTATGATAGTACATCAGATGGATGTTAAGACGGCCTATTTAAATGCTCCCATCGACTGTGAGTTATACATAGAGCAACCTGAAGGTTATGAGAGAAAAGGCCCCAATGGTCAAAAGCTTGTATGTAAACTAAAGAAATCCTTATATGGCCTGAAACAGAGTGGTCGGAATTGGAATTGTTTGTTGCATGGTTATTTAACACAAGAAAGGTTTATACAGTCCCTAGCTGATCCATGTGTTTATGTTAAGAGTACTGAATTTGGCCTAGTAATTGCAATTGTATGGGTCGATGACATCATTATTGCAGGTAGTAACACTGATGTGTTGAAAAAGGCCAAAGAGTCTCTTATGATGAGATTCAAAATGAAAGACCTAGGTGTTTTATCATGGTTTCTAAGTATCCAATTCAAGTGTGGAAAGGACTGTATTGAAATGAATCAAAGAAAGTTTGTGGAAAAGATTCTGGAAAGGTTCAACATGTCTGATTGCAAGCCAAAAGCAGTTCCATGTGAGTTGGGCGCTAACAAAACCAGTGCAGTCAATGAAAGCGAATTTGAAAATGTAAAACTGTATCGTGAAATTGTTGGAAGTTTGATTTACCTCATGACTTGCACAAGACCCGATTTGTGTTATGTTGTGACGTATCTATCCCAACATCTGTCAAAGCCAATGAAATCGCATTATGGGATGGCTAAGCAAGTGCTGAGGTATTTAAAGGGTACTAATGACAGAAGCTTAAAGTTTGTTAAGGGAACGCAGCTGAAACTAGTGGGATATAGTGATTCAGACTGGGCTATGTCTGATGATAGACGTAGCATTAGTGGTTATGCATTCAAGTTATGTGATGAGAGCTCACTGATTTCGTGGAAAAGCAGAAAACAATCTATTGTAGCATTGTCCTCATGTGAAGCTGAATATGTAGCTTTAGCCACTGCTACACAAGAAGCTAAATTTCTTAGGCAACTTTTCGCTGATCTAATGTGTCATCCTTGTAAGAACGTTTGTATATATGTAGACAACCAGGGAACGATTGCATTAGCTAACAATCCTGTACATCACAAAAGATCAAAGCACATTGATGTAAAATATCACTATGTAAGACTGGAGATTCAGAGCGGAGCTGTAAGCTTAACTTATGTACCTACAGACAAAAATGTTGCAGACGTATTTACCAAGCCTGTAAATAGAGTTAAACTCGATACTCTGTTAGGCTAATGTAGCAAACCCCATGTTGTGTTTGAGTGGGGGTGTTGAGTGCAAACTCAACATGTAAATTTCCTTGTAACCGGAAGTAAATGTAACGATATCTTGTAACACCAGGTTGAGGCAGATTGCATCAGCCCACATGGTGAATGTTGTGGAAGAAAATCTATGTTGGAATAAAACTGAGTTGTGTTTTTACCCGAAGTTTTGTCTTATCCACCAAGAAGCATGGCCACACTCGCAACATCTGAAGAATAACAAATAAAAGACAAGCGAGAAACATTGGCTTCTGGGCTGACATGTTGATAATTTTCAAGTTCCCTCACAACTTCTTTGCACCACAAGTGTGCCCTCTGAGCATCTGACAGCTTTGTAATACTAAACTTCCCTGAAGTCAATCCCTGTTCAGCGGGGTTAGTGTTAGGATGGGAGACCAAATCAATAAACCCCTCATAAAAAACAGAAGGATCTGACCGAAAATACTATTAACGCTAACAAATGCGAACTCAGCAAGGTACAGATTTTGTTAGCTTGCCTTATGCAAAACAAATATTGATGAAAAAGCAAATAACTATTGATACAGTTTTTAGAAGGAGCAGAAGGAAGTTTCCGGGACGCTCGATCGAGAATGAAATATTTACGACATGAAAACAACATTAATTTTGAACCGTGAGTATCGAATATAAAAAGTTACGATCAGCGACAAACATTTTGGGAGATTTTTGCTATGTTCAAGTAAATTGCCAAACAGTGAAGCATCTGTGTCAAATGATGGCAAGATACCGGGTTTTTGTAAGTTTCTTTTTCTGTCAAGTGTTATAAAGTTTGACAATGAAATGAGCGAAGTCAAAACAAAGGTCACAATCACCCAACTCTTGTTTATGCAAAGTCAAAATTTACTCTCCAAGACGCGTACGACGTTATTATCACCAGCTAATTCCATCATTTTGGCAATAGCAGCTACTTTATTATTCATCTGCGTCACTAGTTTTCACTGATTTTGGGGCTCATTTTGTTGAAACTCAAGCACGCTTCTAACAGGCCTGTGAACCCTTCCTGCTTACAGAGCAATACTAAAAAACTTCTCCCATATCACACTTCAACCTTAAGCTCGAAAATTCAATACACAACATGATATTATAATTCACAAAGGCAGAAAATACCACAGAATCCTTTTCCAGCGAAAATTTTATTGAAACAAACAACATATTTGCTCTTAGAGGCGAAAACCTCTTCCTATTTCATTGCGTGCGTGATTTCGTCTCGACGGGCGATAGATTGTTGTCGAAGTCCAGTACTCGTCGCTTTTGAGATTCATGCCTAGTTTATCCAATGACTTTCCATTATTGAGCTCCATAAGTGTATATTTTGTTTAAGGATCCACTAAAACGCCATTCGCGTTGCATGACTTTCGACGCCATTGCAGGCTAAGTTAATGATTCTACTGTGTCCACCAGAGAAATCTACGCAGTTCCACTACCCTCTCGATCCTAAGAAAATACGCGCAGAAGGCTCTATACACAAAGACACCACTTACCAGGGGAGTGACAGGCAAGACTTTTACCGACACGGAAAAAAAAAAAGAAAGAAAAAGAAAAAAAAAGAAAACAAACAAACAAAACGCAGACCTCGACTGGGTTTGCCCATAGGCAACCCAGTAATAATCTTTTGTCATGGATCACATCTTTAAAACAAACAATTCTTATCACAGGCGACATGGACCTGGATAGACTTAAACCAGAGAACAAAAGCGGTAAACTCCTTCGGGATCTAGAAGAAATACATGAACTTGAATGCATGATCGATCAAGCAACCAGAGTTACAAGAACAACTCAAACCTTGCTGGACGTCATTCTTACAAACAAGGCGGATTTATTTTCATGCTCTGGAACAGTCGAACTAGGGCTGTGATCACCACATGGTTTACGGCCTTCTCACCGAAAAGGTCAAACACCATGCTGCTAAGATAATCACTTTCAGAAGCACTAAGTCCTTAGACATGGAAAATTTTTAAAAAGATCTGAGTGATTGAGAATGGCTGCTAAATAATGAATTGGCATCCGCAGAAGAGAAATATTCCAATTGGAGTGAAGCTCTGAATAAAGTCATGGATAAACATGTGCCAATCAAATCCATGAGGGTTCGAGAGAAAGACGTTCCGTTTATGACAACTGAATGGAAGCGGCAATTAGGATGAAACGCAGGAGTGCAAAGAAATACAACAAAAACAAGCCTAAGGAGAATTTAGAATCGATGAAAAAATGGCGTAACAAAGCCATTCGAGATTATTCGGGGCAAATATCAAGCGAATCAAAATGTAACCCTAGCGAATTTCACAAGACCTTTATACCCCTCCTCAGCAATAAAAAGCAGAAAGATAAAACAGAAATCACATTAAACATTCATGGACACCGGTGCAAGCGGTAACGGAGGAATTTGCAAACTATTTTGACAGTGGTCAACAAGTTATTTGAACAGCTTTTGAGTAAACAAATGTCAAAATTCTTTGAACCAATTTTTGATCCCTTTATGTCGGCCTATCGTAAGCTGTACAGGTGTGAGTCAACTCTGGTTCGTCTAGATTGCAAACAAGCTATTGACACAGGAAAAACCGTAAGCCTTTTATGGACAGATATGAGTAAAGCCTTCGACACAATGCATCCAACTCTATTGTTGGCTAAACTTCAGGCATACGGCTTCTCAAACGAATCGCGAATATTGATGCGTTCCTTTCTCGTGGACCGCAAAGGAAGGACTAAACTAGGAGCTGTGGTCAGCGACTGGAAACCAATCAATATGGGCTGTCCCCAGGGTTTCAATTTGAGACCTTTATTATGGAATATTTACCAAAATGATCTCGTCTACCTGATCCGTTCATCTAGTCTTTCAATGTATGCTGACGACCACCAACTCTATTATGCTCATAGTAACATAAATGTCCTTATGGAGAGGATCAAGTATGAAGGGGAACGAATGTCGGCGTGGTACCAAGAAAACCATTTGGTTGGCAACTTGAACAAATATCAAGCCATGATTATCGGAAGTAAACACAAGCCATCTCATCTGACGTTAGACATAAACTCCATTTAACCTGAGAATCGCTTGCCATATAATAATGTTTGTTATTAACACTAAAGTGTGAACGCGTTGAATTGAAAAATAAAAAAGACACTAACAAAATAATAATAATAATAATAATAATAATAATAATATAATATGTAACTGTATTAATTGGAATATACAAAATTATTCAGGTTTTATTTATTTGTACTATCTGGATAATAACATGTTACATGTTAGTTAGGGATAGGGAACACCCAAGGCTACTGAAGTAATTCAAGTCACATTACTTGTTATCATTTAACCAGTAAAGAACGTTGGCCAGTTCACGATTGGCAGTATCTTCTTATTCAAGCAAATTGAAGGAAAGTATTTTAAAACGACTGTGCCACATGTCGGTATTGTGCATTCGAATCGGGCATCATGTAGTCTTTTTGTCACATGCTGATTTTTAATTGTACTTTTGGTGCAGTGCGCCGGAAGATTCATATGGTTGCAGCTGTGTGGGAAGAACGCTCCTTAGGCAAAATACAATACAATATTTTGTTTACCCACGCAACATGCAGGAGTGATAAAACTCGTTGTTAAAACATGTGCGTGAAAATAAAATATACACAAAAGAAAAAAAAGAAAAATTACTATTACAAGGCATCTATTTAAGGGGCTTTCTGTACGTTTTTAGCTATACCTTTTTTTCTTTTCGATAAATTTTATTTATTTATTTATTTTTTTGGTTTTAAAGGGCATAATTTGTACACCAAAATTATGAAATAAAAAATGTAGGTCTTCAGGCTCGGTTAAGAGTAAACCGCCATCGTGCCTGTCTATCTCGATTATCGTAGATCGAAACAACAAAATTCGCCATGTTCTCGGAATGCGTGCGCTTATTCGCAAAGAATTATGGTCATTCACAACTTCTCTCACGTGTTTTGAGAACTGCTTTAGCGTGTATGATCGACGTACGCCATATTTAGAATTTTACAAATTTGACCAGGATGCGCAGTGCAATACTGAGGAATCACCTTAAAATCTATAACTATTGGGTTTAAAAGACATGCTAAGAAGACGTTTAAGTATGAGAATATTCTTATCGCTTCCAACATAAGGGGGTGAAGAATTCCAAAGCTTGGCGGCCGGGAACGATCTATGGCGCCATTCTAACTTAAAATTTGGTGGCATTAAAAGTGTGCCGGACCCTCTTAAATTGTACTTACAGATTAGAAATTTAAAAAGTTCTTGCTTCTTTATTGATACAACTATAAACTACAATCATAGGGCCTGGAATTGTCTTCTTTGTTCTAGCGTTCTTATTCCAACCATATTTAGTAAGAGATCATAGGGCGGTCGTTTTCCATGGCCCAAGATAGATCTAAGAATATAATTATCAGTGTCTTGTAGCCTTTTCCTTTGACTTCTTCCAACTCCAAGCAATAGCGGACAGCAATATTCTAAATGAGGCAAAATACATGCTTTATAAAGGCTGCCCATTCATCTAAAAGAATAAACCTACGATTCCTCCTTAACGTGGGGGCTTTGGCACATGCCTTTTTAACTTGTTAAAAAAGATAAAGACCAAAAGAGAAAGCAAAATGGAACATTTTTCTTTTGTGAAATCTTGGGAAAGCAAGAAACAATTTTCAGAGCGCGAAACGGGATGAAACCCAGTGAGCAATTTAAAATGCTTTAGAATTATGCTAATCAAGCAATTGTTTCGTTAAAAAAATATTTAAACAGGTCTTTGTACAATCGAATATAAGAAAAACGTTTCCAAAGAATATACTCCGGGTCAAGCATAAATTTCTAAATGAAGGATTGTTTAAAATAACACTTCTTGTACAGGAGGAAAGTATTGATTTATTTCGTCACGTTACTTGTCATTTAAGATTTCAGTCAGGCAAAAACTTTAGCAGAAGGAAGCGTGGAGTGTTCATTTGTAAAACTGACCTGAACATCTCAAATAAGCTAACCCAAAAAAATAAATTTTCGAAATTAGTTAAAAGAATATAAAAAGCTTACCATAAAATGAACTTGTTGTTCATATCCTAATGGCGAGAATCGCATGAGTTTCTCCCTCTAAATACCTCTGAAATTTTGGCGCTCTACGTGTAAGGGACCCTTTGACAGACATCTTCCCACAGATTCAAGAAAAAAAAAAGGAACTAATCCTCATCGAGGACTTTTGAGTATAACTAACATAAAATTTAAAAAAGTGTCCTGCAAGTACGAATTCCGAAGTAAATTATTTGTTAATGGAAAGTTTCTTTTTCCTTTTTCGTGAACTACAATCGTGGTCAAAAGTTGTTGGGAAGGTTGCGGGCATCAGCTCATATCACACCTAATTCTATTTTTCTAACTATTGGCTGAAGTATTTGGGAAATACCATGCTCTTGTGGCCCCCTCCCCCATATTCAATGTTGGAGTTCTTCAGGCAAGAAAAGTCACCATGTTTTCCCCTGGAAAATCCAACATTGAAAAGGGGAAGGGGGGTATCTGTAAAATGTAGTTACCTTCCCAACACTTTTGTCCATGATTGTAGTCCCTGCCCATTCACCGATGAAGAATTCTGTATGTGCTTAAATAAATGGCACCCAGCTTCGCGCGTAAATCAATTCCAAATGGTCCATATAAAATGATACCAGGGTGGGGGCCAGATGCATTAAGGTTAGGTAAAATTCATTAACAACTAATTTTCTTTATTTGCTGATAAAACCCCGAAATCGCGACTAGGAGTTCGAGTTTTCAGTTTCAGTAACTGTTCTCTGGGGCGGATCCAGGTTTTTGGCGAAGGTTCGATGAAAGGGGGCCGCGGAAACGTGATTTCCACCATTCTGAGACAAAGTCAGCGTGTTTTATTACACTTTTAAGATCTTTTTTAAAAGTTAGAATGCCATTCTTTTTGCATCAAAATATTACAAAGCTGTGTAACAACGATGCAAGTGTGCATTTATAAAACTATGATAAAAATATACTACATTTTATATTTTTTCAATTTCGCGTTTCGTCGAAGGCGGGATCAACAAAGAGCTTTCTTCAGGGGTATCTTTCCACAAAAAGCTGAACCACAGCATCGTAGTCAACGGGCTTTTCGGAGAGAATGTTCATCTGAACCAAGCCTGGCAGTCTTAACTTGTCTATGAATTTATTGCATTTAAGATTGGTTGTATTTATTTTATACTTTTACAAGTTTTTGACGTTAGGTGTTTCCCCCCCCCCCCCCTCCTATCCCCCTAGATCCGCCCCAGGTTCTAGTATATTGGAAAGCATTGGCTACGTTCTTCTAAAACCCAAAGCAGACTACAGCGGTAACAGAATCGATTTAAATAATATTTGATTGCCATACATTTCATGCCTGAAATGGAATGAAGATTGAAGATAGCATTAGCGACATTATATTGTCCTATATTATTCGAAAGTAAAATTAGCTTCTTATGATTTCGGAGTTTTATCAGCAACTAAAGGATTAGTTGTTAATGATGATGATGATGATGTTTGTTAAATTCAATGTCTGGTAGTGCATAGCACTGAATTATACAATTTAGCTGCATAAATATATAAATACATATACATAAACATTTACATACACGTAAATATGGTTCCAATAGTCAATGTAGCCCTAGTCTTGAGCGTATTTAACCGAGACAAAGTCTCGTAGCCTCTTGGTCTTGGCTTGTTTCAAAAATAAATTAGTACTAATGTTCACCCAAAATTAATGCATCTCGCCCCATCCATTTGATCCATGTTATCAAATGCCAAATGAGAAAAAGTCTAAACGGGCAAAAGAAAATGGCGACAAAGAAAAGCATGCATATTAGGGCGAGAAGAGCCCCTGGGGAGACGTTCTGATTGGTGCCAGAAATTCTTTGTGTTTTCTGCCCAATCAGAGATCAGCAGGCCGTGAAGTCGTTTCGTGTCTTCTTACACGGAAATAATTTGATCGCCATACTCGCCTGGCTCGTTTGGCAAGGTTTGCTCGAGAGGAAAGTCTCAATCACAGCACAAAATGTACAGGAAATCGTTCGGGATATCAGCGGAGAAATACGCTGGACCTTTCGCAGGTATCGTTACAGTCGCGTATTTCCAAGTGTGCGAGGTTTTTGTAAAGATGTCCTCCCCGATTCACCTAAAATAGCTGTGATTAATTTTGATCTGACAGTACAATTGAATTATTTTTATTCTGCTCCTTTTTCCTAATCAAGGTATTTCTAGATTTCTTGCATCAATTGCTGTGGCTGAAACTGTGTCAATCTCGAGAGCAAACGTTTGCTTCTGAAGGCTGCCAACAGCTGATGTGTTCTTTAATATACACGTATAGCCTTGCATAGGGCAATACCCAGGCTGTGCAAATGTGCTGGCAATTCCTTTGAGATAATTTTACTTGGATAATGGACAATAATCTGAATTAAAGACAGTTGCAAAGAACATAGGAAAGAGACTGTGAATATTTTATGAGCACCATAAGTTGGGTTGTCATTAATGTTTTAAAGCAACAGTAATTTTGCTCTAACGAAATTCTTGTTTGCTATTTCAAATTTCATACAAAAGTGTGATCTGTGTTAGACAGTAATAACAACAACAGAGTCCTGAGGTTTCTAAAACAATGCTGAACGAAATCTTCTCCAATAATAAAATGAGTTTGGATCCATGTAGTACATAATATTCTGAGATGTACCTCGCAAATATAAAATTTTAACCTTGATTAGTTTATCAGCTTTATTGGACACATCAGAAAAAGTAGCACAATATTTCAGTTTAGGGAAACAAAATAGAATTGCAAAAAATGAACCATTGTTAAGTGATTTGATTTGCTATAATTTGAGATTTCCCACAGAAAGAAGGAAACAGCATACTCTTTCTACAGTACAAGTACGTACCTGGACACAGTTGAACAATAATTAATATAATAATTATTATTATTGTTTTTGTTCAACTGTGTCCAGCGGCTTGGGTTTTGAAATCAGCATAAATATCATACTCAGGCAAAATGCAAAAGTCACTGCTACATAATCTAGATGGACAAATTTTTGAAGAGGTAAAAGAGCACTCTACAGGATCACAGAAATGTGGTCACAGATAAAAAGATAAATTATTTTCTCAGTTTAAGGAAGCTTGAAAGGATTTTCCACCCTCAATAGTAGTGTGTCCAATGGAAAAAGACTACTCCAATCCTTACAAAAGGGCAACAGCTTCATACCTGTGTAATACTATTGTGAGGGTGTTTGCTGGGTCCCAACTGTTGGTATGGTAATGGTACAGTGCTACTGAAAGACCCTTTAAAACTTGGTTTTTGAAAAGTATCTCGAAAACCAATTCAGTGAGCAGTATTTTGTTTTTTTAGATTTCGAAATCATATCACAATTCCCTGACCCAGTACATGATGTGAGAAAGAACTAAACTGAAGTAGAGTTCAAAATATTTATGAAAAAGCTGAAATATGACAAACCTTTATTGCATAATTTTTGAAAATTCCCCTTAAGAATGCAAAATAACGCTTCTCACTTGTTTCCAAACAAATCAGGGAAGGACACTGGACGAACTTTTGAGATAAACCTGAAAAAATCTAACAAACTTTATTTCCGGTTGTAAAATCTTGATTCATTATCCTTTGGAGTGGCTGGAGCGCTCGGTTGAACACCTGTTCTAAGCCTCCTGAAGAATAAAGATATGGCATCTTGTATCTTGTGTTATAAGTTAAACTAAGTAATTCACAATAAACTTGAAACTTAAGGATATGCCATTACAACGATGGCAAATTTCATTTTTTAGTACATAACATGTGTTTCTACATCGACATACAATGTGTGTATGTATACATAATTATTGGAAATGTGCATACCTTGACGGATATTTGGGAAAGCAGTGGCGACCTGATTTTGGTGTTTGGGTGCTTTCCTCATGGTGATTTGTTAACTCACCAGGACAAGACACCACCGAGGATGGAGGAATTCGCTTAATTGGTATATTTTCAAAGGGATTGCTATAACATTTTTTCGTGTCAAAGTGACAAGCACTTTGTGCATCCCCTTGGCTCGATGTCAAAGTAGAAAGGGGATGTCTCCTATTCAACAAGTGGTTTGCTGAAATGGCAAATGACGCCTTTTTTTTTTCCAGATTGATTTTACCCTTTCCACCCTTTCCACGAGAAAGACCATCGATCATGTGCCTGGACTTTTAAGTTTGATCGAAAACTTCTTCAAGTATTCTCAAAAATTCACCATAAAGGTTTCGCTTTCTCTTTTTGTCAACAAAAACGTAAGAACGCACTCGACAACAGTCGTCAACTGTTTCTTTCGGGTGGCTCATCGTGAGAAATATCGTAAAGAGAACACGAGCTCGATAGCTTTGAATTTGGCGAGCATTAAAATAAAGTCGTGCTGCATGCTGTGTTATCGACATACCAGTGTGGCCCGTGCGATCAAGAGTTGCTTGATATTAGCAAAGTTTCTGCCACAGCAATTCTTGTAAGAAATCTAGAAATACCTTGACCAAGAAAAGAGGGCAGAATAAAAATAATTCAATTGTTAGATCAAAATTAATCACTGCTATTTTAGGTGAATCGGGGAGGACATCTTTACAAAAACCTCGCACACTTGGAAATACGCGACTGTAACGATACCTGCGAAAGGTCCAGCGTATTTTTCCGCCGATATCCCGAACGATTTCCTGTACATTTTGTGCTGTGATTGAGACTTTCCCCTCGAGCAAAACCCTACCAAACGAACCAGGCGAGTATGGCGATCAAGTTATTTCCATGTAAGAATACACAAAACGACTTCACGGCCTGCTGACCTCTGATTGGGCAGAAAAGCACAAAGAAATTCTGGCACCAATCAGAATTGAGAACTACACCTGCTGTTTGGAGCTGGTCTGGTAAGAACGTGTCCGCAGGGGCTGTTCTCGCCCTACTAAGCTTTTCTTTGTCGCCATTTTCTTTTGCCCGTTTAGAAATTCCCCTTGCCTCCGCTGTCTGCCCCTGGGTCTCCGAGGATGCGACATGAGCGGCTGGTAGCCGAAAGAAGCTAGCTTGTCTTTCCGTTAGGTCTAATCTTGCGATGGAGCTTTATCGCTACATTCATTGGTGTAAAGTTGTATTTGTCATCTCCTTGCTGCATTGTGTCTGGGGTGAGTCCCATTGCATGTTTACTTAGTCATCATGATAAAATATGGAAGACTGTAAGCACGGAAGCTTGTAAATGCGTGATGCGCATTCAAAAATGCGAGAGGAAAAATCCGATTTGCGGGTAGGAAAATGTGTAATAAAATATGAAAGATCCTAGTTTGAAAATCTGAGACGAGAAGTAGAACTCAAACGGAGAATAAATAAACTTCCGCCAAGCAGACCCGACAGCCAGACAGTGCGTCACCATGTTTTATGATTTAATTGCTGATCGTGAACCGAATCGAATCTAAAATGTATCACAAGTTTCTCCAAATGTTTTTTAATCAGAATGATTGCAGATTCGTTTCATAAACATCTTTGGTTCAAATAATTGTTTCCGACTGCGTTGACAGTCGACAGATTTTTCTTCTGTGAAAAGGGTGAAACGTGCGATTGGTCACGCTTTGTTGTGAATCGAAAATTGAATTTAAAGCATTTGAAAATTGTTTTCAGAAAGGGTCGAAAAATTAATTTCAGTCGCCTGATACTTTTTACCATTTGGTTGTCGCTAGCCCAGTATTTTTTTTCCTAGTTTGTCAGAAAACAAAACGTAACAGGTAACATTTTAAAAGGAACTTTTTTCTGAGTAGAAGCAAGACGTCCGGTCTAAAAATGTCGCGCTTTTACCGGCCGTGTATTTTAGTTTGAATTAATTAATTAACCCTTTCACTCCTGTAAAAGCCACTGAGACTAGATAGATTTTACTCTGTCTAACGCCAGACGATTTTACTCGTCAATGGGGAACCCCACAGGAGTGAATCGAAAGGGTTAACAACAGCTAGGTTCACTTAAAAACTATGTTCCCATTAATAAATATCTCAAATGTCCGGATAATATGGAAAATAAATTTATTTTGTTATTCAATTCACAATTTTACACAATAATGCTGTGCTGTGTTTCGTTTCCACAGCCTAATTAAGACTAAAAGGAAATACAAAAACCACAAAAAAATCAGGCCGTAAAAGGAAGAGACTGATAAAACCATCTACATCTGGTTCTCCAAAAAACGGCTTTATTTAATTTAGTTTAAATTTATATCATCTGAACTTCAATTAAAACATGTGTCCAAATGTCACATTGTGTCAATAGATCATTCTCTCTGAAATTTTATTTCTTCGTACTGTTTTGTATTTTTGTCTGGCCAGACTGGCTTCTTGTCCGCTCAAAACTGGCCCCTAGCCTGACGAATGACCTGCCTATAGACAAAAATTATTTGACATAATACTACAAAACCGTTTCAAATGTCTCTTGACCTATCTATCACACACATCTCAGTTGAACAACAATTTCCTCTCAGTAAAACGGTGACAAACAACCAAAGCTAACTAGTTCTTTTTGGATTATTGGCAAAAGCCAAAGAAAACTTAAATTCATCCATATGGTATTGACTCAACATCTGGCTGCCGAGCAAAATATTTTCAATGGTTTCCTTCCTTGTGGAACATTCTTTGGGAAAATTTGGCCTTGTATTTGGTTTTCATACTTTTCGTTGTCCACTGCACATCCCTTTTGGTAATGGTATCTTTTTTCGTGCTACCGTAATATGTCAAAACCAGTATTACACAACTTACAATAACGAAATGACCTTAAAACTATTAAACCCAAGACACCAGGAGGCATCTTTGGACTTAATATATTATTGTCATCAATATTTAATTCTATTGAACACTAGTGCTTCCAGTTTTATCAAAATCCTGTGAAGGAGCTGTTAATAATCGTATTTTGATCTATATAGGAGCTACCAAATGTTGTTTTGTAGGCATTCGGTTTTCGCGAGGGCTATTCCACATGCAATACGCGAAAACAACTAGTCCAAATGAATTCTGCGCGATGGCAACAAAGGACGCTCGATGATAGTCGGTCCGTCATACTTCGTTATCTATATTGATGATTTTTCTTGGAGAATTGCTTCAATAAAATGTTTTTTTCTCTTTGCTGACGACCCCAATTTCTTCTTTAAGCATTGTGATCCAAGCGCCTTAATTAAAGAATTGACTGAATATTGAACTTGAAACTGTGCCGAGTGATTTAGGTCATGTAATTGAACAAGTTTAAAGCACAAAATTTGTAGGTGTTTTTGTTGATCAGGTTATTAATTTGAAGACTCATGTAGACTTTCAGAGTCAAGTTTTTTCTTCTTTGAGAAAAGGGTCGCGGCCTCGGGAAACGAGATATTAGGGACCTTTAGATTCTACGACGAGGACGAGAACGAGTACCAGTTTTGACTGCCCGTTTTTAGCGAAAACAGTAGGCTGATTTAGCAACAGAACGGGAACGTCAGTGGCGACGGCGCGCGCAGAAAAGCACCGATGAGAATTCAGAATAGATTAGACTCCACTCTTTTCTTCTCTATTCTAAATTCTCATTGGTAGTTTTGCTGCGCGCGACGTCGCCACTGACGTTCCCGTTCTGTTGCTAAATCAGCCTAGTAAGGAAATTTATAACCCGTACGCTTAATCTTACTCTTTGTTAGCAGTATAGGTTGCTCAGTTATTCTTATTGCTGGTAACTGAGCCTTTTTGCTCATCAAAAAAAGCCAAAACTGCTACCGTGTTGTTGACTTGTTTTGATACGACGACATTCTTGCAAAACCTCGTTCTAAAATGACGACGGCATCAAGTTTTTCCCGCTAAAATGACGATGGTTTGCGCGCGCTCACTGTTGTCTTTTATGAGAAAATCTCGCACTCGTAGTCGTTCTCGTACTAGAATCTAAAGCTCTCTATTTAGTCCGTTACGTCAAACTGGAAATTCTAAAGCAGGGTTTTACTACTCATTGGAGGAAGTAAATCGCGCCAAAAACAATAACAGTCGCCCTCTAGACTCCTTCCGTGGCTCAAAGACTAGCAACAAATTTCTGTGCGGCTGGGTGTCGTTTACCGGCGAGAATGATTGCTGGAGAGTCAGTAAATTCTAAGACTGCACTTCAATCGCCATAAACTAAGATCACAAATATTGAAAAGTAAAAACGTTCTCTGGTTAAAAGTTTTTAAAAACACTGAGCTTTCGATTTTCCAGGTCTGCAATCTTTAAAAAGTGAGGTGTAAAAAGCGAAGCATACTATCAGAAACAGAGTGCTATATAATAAACAACTTACTAACCAAGCTTGCTCGGGCCGTTACTGGGGAATATATGCCCTCGGTCATGGCAGTACGGACCTCGCTTCGCTCCGGTCCGTACTGCCACGACCTCGGGCCAGTATTCCCCAGTGCGGCCCTAGCATTCGGTTAGTAAGCAGTTATTACTTTGGCGTCAATAATATTCTTCATAAACAATCGCCTCGTCAACATGTGTGTGTTAGTGAAGTTTTTGGTCTTTAATAAGAATCAACCTGAAGAAACTGACAAAATGTGTAGACAAAGGAACCTTGTAAGTTTCTGTTTTATTTACTATCGTTTGCAAAGTTGTTCAAGCAAGTGAAACATTCTCATCGAAGTTTGCACAAAAACGTGAAATAGTCGACGTGCAAACCCTAACGTTCAACCTTATAATCTTACATAAAAACAACACAGACATAATTTGCAAAGTTGATGGCAAAGAAGCTAAAAGTTTAGCTGGATAATGAGCTTAACAAAGCGTTATTTTTGTTAAAGTTAACTTAAAATGTTTACACCAGTTGTAATAAAATTCTACCGTATTTAGGTAACTAATTCACTTTCTTTTTTGTAAGTACACAAATTCTGGAAATTCCTGAGTGGAGGGGAGGGGGGTCATCAAAGACCCTCTGAAACGGAAAAATCCTGGGGGTAAAGGGGGTGCAAATCAAAAAGTCTTCCCTGGTGGGGGTATGGATATTTTCTGGAACCACACCTTTGGACCAGCAGAACACACGGCCGATTTGCCAGGGCAGGCTTTCCCTCTTTCCTCTCACATTACAACCACTCCATTTGTAAATAATTAAAACTGTTTTTTTCCTTGCTTGTGCGAGGTGGCCAGGATCGAGCGCATTATTGTCATTTCGTAAATAAGTAAGCAGTAAAAATGTATTTGTTGAATGTAATTACAGTATAGTGTAGCGTAGTGCTTTGTGTAATATGCAATGTACTATACGTAACGTATGAGTAGAGTAAGAATGTGAACAATAATAAGTAGACAATGATATTTTAAAAAACACACAAAAGTTGAAAATCATTAAAGAAAAATGTTTTAAAGAAGGGGGCCTAGGAGACAGAGCACAAAAACCGTGATTGGCTAGAGAATAATGACGTAAAAATGGCTTTGTTCGCGTCACTGCGCTGCGCAAACTCTAAAGATTCGAAGTGATCGAAGTAAAGTCGAACTGAAGAATAACACTCTAGCATTTGTCAAGTTTCGTGAAAAGTTAGCCGATGATACCCTGGGGCCAGAGGACTTTTTTTTTTTCAAAGGTCGGGAGAATTGGTTGCAGTTTCATTTGGTTTCATATTTTCGTTACCACTTTACATCCGTTTTGTAAGGGTTTCTTTTTCTTGCTACAGTTATATGTCAAAACTGTATTACACTAGTTGCAATATAGACTAGACCTTAAAACTAACCGAGGACATAGGAGGCATCTTAGGACTCTATATATTGTCATCAAATTTAATGGCATTGAACACTAGTGCTTCCAAAAGTCTTTCGAAGGGGCTGTTAACAATCGTATTTGGAAATACTTGAGGCTACAAAAAAAATTGTTTGGTAGGCAATCGGTTTCCAGAAGAGTTATTCCACATCTCATGCAATAAAGCGCGAAAACACTTGGACCAAATAAATTACGCGCGATCGAAACGGAGGACGCTCGATGATAGTCGGTCCTGTTATACTTCATTATCTACAGCGATGATTTTTCTTGGGGAATTGCTTCAATAAAACGTTTTTTCTCCTTTTGCTGCACGACCCCAATTTCTTCTTTAAGCATTGTGATCCAAGCAGCCTTCCAATTGAACGAATGACTCCCCGACTATTGAACTTGAAACTGTCTCGCACTGGTTGAGGTTCTCCTTAATATTGAGAAAATCACAAACGGCCTTCATGGGGGGGTGGGTATCGCGGCTTTTCAAATCCGACTGGCCGAATGATTTAGGCTCATGTAATGGAACAAAGTTTAAAGTACCTACGCTTCTTACGTTGTTGTTATAATGTACTCTATTCTTATTGGCACCACTATTACATATTATTTTTTAATTTATTGTTTATTAAAGCTAGTAATTAAATACATTTTAGGAACACTAAAAAAAACATTAAACATAACTAATAAATACCCATAATAATAATAATAATAATAAATAAATAAATATAATTCAAGTAATAAAAATACAAGTCCTACTCCCTATGTAATAAATTACATTCAACTATTACAATCTTATATTCTAAAAGTGCCATTACACACGCACAAAAGTAAACGTTACAAAATAGTAAATTTGATATAATAATAGTTAAAATAATACAATATTTAGTATATAGGTTTAATTATCCATTTTTTAGTTAAAAATATTCGTTTTTTTGTTATTACTACTTTCTATTTCATACTTAATTTTAATTTTTGGCTTTAAACCTCTCGATTTAGGAAGGCGGTTGATTTCTTCTGCAAGTACCACAAAACACTTTCCAATAATTATGAAGCAATTTGATAGATCAGTAAAGGGCATTTTTTTCCGAAAATAACCCCAAAATAAAACAGCTGAAGGGAGAGGTGGATTTGATTTTTTGATAGTAGATGCCAGTATGATGCAAAGTCTGTCCAGATTTGTCTATTGTGGTTGCCGTGACATGACGTGTCCCCAGTTGGACAATCAAATTGGCTTATTTTTTTCTTCACAACAGTTCCCATGCCCCAATCGGGTTGTTTCATCATTCAGCTCCCTTCGTGTCCTTCGTGTGTACTGGTTGGGGTACTTACCCAGGAGAACGTGTTTCAGCGTGTTTCAGGAGCAAGCTCCCTCGAGTGTACCGGCCTTTACACTCAAAGTGAACAACTTTTCAAGAGCAAAGCCAAAAGCCTTTGGGAAATTCGTTTCTAGGCTTTGTAATGTATAAAGACTGTCTAAAGTCATTTTTTTTCACCTAGCAGAATTTGATCCGTTCGGATATCTTAGCTGAAAATTGAAGTGTCCGAAAATTTTAAGGAATGATGTTTCTTCATTTCAGAAATTGCTAGCTGAACGTTACCTCCTAAGAACTTCCAACCGAACCATTTGCTCATCCGAAACTGCTAGGTGACATTTTTTAATGTGCCAAAAATTGCAAAAATTCCCCTTCCGAAAACGTAATTCAACGAAATACTTTTCCCTGGTTGCGAATCTTTTAGATGATGTAATATATAAAAAGGAACATTTTTTTTAATCATAGTAGCACTTTAACACAGCGCCTTCATTATGATATTTTTAGGTGCTTTTGTAAAAACGTGATCCTCGCCATTTCGCAAATTAGTGGTGACAGTTATTGTTTGTCCAATAAGATGAATTATGCCTGAAGTTTGACTCCTTATTTATTTCTATAGGAGAACTGACGCACATGATAACGTTACCATTGTTGTTTATTTATAGACCTTTTCACGGTTTCTGACGCCATCTTGGTTGGTGGCAAACGCGGCTTAAATTACAGTGAATGTATGGGATTTTGGCCGAATTCAAACTCTGTAGCTCCGTGCAAAAAGGCAGATTTCAAAAATTTTTAAATATTTTTAGTCATCACTTAGTCATCAATGGAAAATTAGATCATTGCACAAAAAAGCACAACGTCTGAAAACTGGATATTAGAAATCTCCTATTTCCCGGGAATTTGCTTGCATATTTTGTTTACAAGGGTTTATATGAAATTTACAAATTTTGTTTACGGTCGTTATAGCTTGATTCTGAAAGACATACTTCACGAAAATAATCTCAAGAGAAGTCCTTTTTGAGAGGTATTCTCGCTATTCACTGTCGTCAGACCTTAAAGGATTTATAATGGTTCGAAAAAATTCCCAACACTCTGAATATTAAGAAAATTAACAAAAACTCCATAGTTTTCAGTCCTAGGCCGATAAATTAATCATAAAGGTCGCTTTTTATATTTTGCAACCTGCGAATTAGATTAGCCGCCGTTATATTTCTCTTGTGATGGATGGCAATGTTGTTGAACAAGTTGGAAGTACAAAATTCCTAGGTGTTGTTGTTTGATCAGGTCATTAATTGGAAGATTCTTCTTAACGTTCAGACATAATTTGATGAGAAACTAAAATTTTTGAGCAAGAGCCGATACAACGTAGATTTGATTTTAGTCAGGTGTACGATATTTCGGCTGGCCAAACCAGCCTTCTTCAGGTACAATGAGAGTTTACATTCGATTGCTTCTATGTACATATATATATATATAGTAAATGGATGTTGACGTAATACTGGAAAAAAATGTAATAAAACTTGGCAGTTACAACAAATTTTAATTCAAATACTAAGAGTAACGGAAAAATAACGGAAGTGACTCTAATAATAAACCGAAATCTAATACGTTTCTTCGCGGATATTAAGACCGTTGGAATCAATTGTCCTGCCTTTTGAAATTAAAAAAGCTTCCCTGGCCTTACGGATCCAGTCTCTGCTAGAAAAAAAATTTTTCGATAGGAATTAATTTCATGTCCTTAGAGATGTTGTGGGGAGAGGAGAGGAAATGTTCTGCGACTGTAGTAAATTTGGATTTGTGTTAGCGTTATCTAAAGTGCGGCGGTGTTCATTAAAACGGTCTTTTAAACGTCGTTTAATTCTCCTATGTAAAAAAATAAATAAATTAATTAATTATATATACTGGCAAAAAACTAACGATAAAAGCGTCCGACGTTTCGGCGACATCTTGGCGCCATTGTCAAGGGAAACTAAATTAAATATGCGATCTCAAGAGAAACTAAGAGTCCAGAGTCATTAATTTGCATGAGTTAGACAAAGACCTTAGCGCGAATATGTTTATCTAAATCATTGTTAATTAATAATAATAATAAATAATAATAATAATAATAATAATAATAATAATAATATAATGATAATGATGATGATAAGAACCCTTACATAAACAAAAGAAGCTTTCCAATGCCCTGAATACTTTAAACTGGAAGATTTTTCATTCCTGATCTCTGATACTTCCATGATAGCGAAAATTATAGAAATTATGGAAAAAAAAGGAAGAAACTTGACTTAATAGCCTTGCTGCGCGTAACAAATACCTTCTTTTCGGTTGATGATGTGCGGCAAAAAAAATCCAGCGCTAAAGCAAATGACTCGGCGATCCTCGCAAGAAATATGGAATTTCACTTAAGGTATTTGTATTACTTGGATTATACAAAATGATTCAGATCTTATTTATTGGTACTATCCGGATGACGACATACAAACATACAAGTTGCATATTAGTTAGGAATAGGCAAAACCCCCAAAACTACTAAAGGAATTCAAGGTTACTAGTGCTTACAAAATAATCAAACAATTAGAGCTCACTTAAAGACAGAAGTCATATTACTTGTTAGCATTTAAACAGTTAAGAACGTTGGCAGTTCACGATTGGCAGTATCTTCAATTAAAGCAAGAGAAGATAGTTATAATTAAGGTATTGTGTTAGTATTTAAGATAAGAAGCCCCTTCTGTTATTTTTCCACGTGGGGAATGACGTTCATAAAACTGGAAGATTTTTGGCAGTCGATTGGGCATTCATGTCGGAATTTTTAAGCAAAGGTTACCAGTAGAAGAATAAAGTAGAGCTTATTAATTAAGTACTGTGCCACGTGTTGGTATTGTGCAGTCGAATCGGGCATCAAGCACTGTACCACGTGGTCTTTTGTCACGTGCTGATTTTCAATTGTTTTTTTTGGTGCAATGCGTCGGTAGATTCATATGGTTGCCCCTCTGTCGGAAGAACGCTCCTTAGGCAAAAGACCAAAAGAGGAGCTATATGGAACATTTTTCTTCTGTAAGGTCTTGGGAAAGCAAGAAACAATTTTCGGTGCGCGAAACGGGATAAAACCCAGTGAACAATTCAAAATGCTTTAGAATTACGCCAATCAAATAATTGTTTAGTTAAATAATATTGATTAAAACAGGTCTTCTTACAATCAAGTATAACAAAAAAAAAAAATTGAAAGAATGCATTCAGGGTCAAGAATATTTTTTTAAAATAAAGGATTGCACACTTCGTGTATAGGAAGAAAGTATGGATTTATTTAATTTCGTCACGTTACCTGTCATTTAAGATTTAAGTCAGCAAAAACATCGGCAAAAAGGAAGAGTGGGGCGTTCAATAGTAAAACTGACACTGAACATCTCAATTAAGCTCACCCCCCCCCACCCCCAACCAAAAAAATTCGAAATTAGTGAAAAGAATATAAAAGCTAACTATAAAAATGAAACTTGTTTGTATCCTAATGGCAAGAATCGCCTAACTTTCTCCCTCTAAAATATCTCTGAAATTTTGGCTCTCTATATACAGTAAGGGACCCTTTGACAGATATCTTCCCACAGCTTCAAGAAAAAAAAAAACGAAGTTAGGTTGTCCTCCAAGTTAAAATTCCGAAGTAAATTACTCGTTAAAGTTTTTTTTTTTCCTTTTTCGGGAACTAGTCCCAGTCCATTCTCGCTTGGACCGATGAAAATTCTATATGGCTTAAATAAATGACACCCAGCTTCGCAAGTAAATCAATTCCAAATGGTTCATATAAATGATACGGGGGGGGGGGGGGGGGGGGGACATGCATGCATTAAGTTTGGAGAAACTTCATCAACAACTATTTTTTTTATTTGCTGATAAAAACTCCGAAATCGCGACTACGAGTACGAGTTTTGAGTTTCACTAACTGTTCTAGTATATTGGAAATCATTGACTATATTAGCGAAAGCAGACTACAGCGGTAACAGAACAGATTTTTAAAAAATACTTAATTGCGATAAGTTTCATGCCTGAAATGGAATGAAGATAGCATTATCGACGTTACAGTATTCGCTATTAAAATTTAGCTTCTCATGATTTCGGGGTTTTATCAGCAAATTAAAGGATTAGTTGTTAATGAATTTTACCCAAATTAATGCATCTCTCGCCCCACCCTGGTATCTTTATCAAATGCCAAATGGGACAAATAGTGCAGAAACTGTATTGGCATGTCGGAAAATATTCCCTAGGCCTGCCCACATAGGAAGCAGAAAGCACAATAAAAATAATAGGTCTCAAAAGAGCCCGACTGCCGAATATTTTTTACTGGTATTGCATGGTATTCCAGACTAAAGATAATAATAATAATAATAATAATAATAATAATAATAATAATAATAATAATAATGATGATGATGATGATGATGATGATGAATATAATAATACTAATAATAATAATTTAATAAATAATAATATTTCGACAATTGGAGTATCGACGGCTTGAAAGTTTACGGAAGAACCGTGAATCGATAATCAATGTTTTTTTATTCACTATGATAATTATTCGATCTGAAATGAACAAGATTACATAACAATCACTGAGATATTCGAATACGCTGAAATCTCTAAGCAAATGAAAAAAAAAGAATCAAAATAAAAGACTGAACTAAACTTACTTCTGTGGCGGGTTTCCGTAAACTACGAACTCTTGAAACTGAACTCGACGGCTTAACACTGCTGAAACTAGTTGACTTAAACTACTGAAACTGGTTAGCGACTGACTTATATCCTTTCAAACACGTGCTATTGACTGATCTGAAACTTAAGCCTTAGTTACCCAAATGAATTCTCTTAAAATGTCAATCAAAGCTTTGTGCGTTTCCGGTAATAATTAATTAATCAGTTCTGTCGCGGTAATAAAATAATAAATAATAATAATAATAATAATAATAATAATAATAATAATAATAATATCGCTTAGCTCATTAAGTGTTTGTTACCCTTTATCTACTGCATTAGTAAAAAAAAAAAAGGTTCTAAATGTTAGTTTATTTGGGAAAAGAACAAAGATAAAATGAGTCTTGTTTTCCGCCAGGGAGTTTTCAACTGTAACCTAAACTGCAGTTGTTTATTTAAAAACGTAGGAGACTGTATTGATTGATTGGGATCTTGGAATGGAAAACGGTTTAATCCCAGATGAAAGGATAACAGCCTCCAGTGCCTACTTCTTGTGATCCAGCCAGTTTTGGTAGATTGAATGACGTAAGAGGATCATGGTGTGCTTATGGGGGGGATAATATAAGTATCTGCAGATTGACCTACAGTCGCTTCATGTAATCTGTGCTGTGTCCACTCAAGGGGGAGGAATTTATCTTACTGGGTGAAGAAGAAGTACACCTTACAGTCATCTACAGACAATAAAACATGGACAGATTACAAAGAAAATGGACTTGTTAAGGTGAGTTACAAAGTTTGTGATATACCAAGGCATAAAAAAGTTTGAGCCGGTGGACATTTAGTTTATAATCAATGATTACATCATGTCAGTACAAGATGGAATATTAAATTAAAAGTACTTCTTGCACTGAATAACGTCATGCAGATTATAACGAAAGTGCGATTACTTTTTTGCTTTTGTTGTTCAGCGTAATTGGTTTTGAGGTAGAACACAGTTAAAAGGTTTTTTCTCCACAAAAAAACTAATTATATTGAGGACAAAGTTAATGGCATCGGCGCAGGCCAAAACCAACATTTTGTTCATGCTGGATAAAGTGAACTTTGTTCAACGTTTTCCTCCAAAGAAGGCTTCAGCGAGAATACATTTAACCAGCAGTGAAAGACAATTCACTGCCTCGATTTGTCTTGTTGTTTGTAATTGCACTCAATGGATAACAAACGACAACCTGATAGTCTTCAGTAGAGTCTTTTTTTTTACGGATGTGTTCACCTTTCTTGTTTAATGCCGGAATTTCTAGCGATTGAGTGGTAACGAATAAGCCTGAAATTGAATATTTCTGCGTCACAAGAGCGAGAGGGCCTGGGTTGCAGAAGGTGTAAGTGAGGGATTATAGGTAGTGACTTAAGTGTATCTAAGCTAGGTATAGCACGTGATTAGTCATTCGAGGCCGACACCTATTACCCACGATTTCGAGATTTTGGACGTATAGTTAAACTTCATTTTTGTTTTAATCACATTATCTGTTACGCAATTCTTAGTTTGCACTCACGTGATTAGACGGCCATGTTGGTGCACAAAAAAAAAAGCAAAATGTCGCTCGCGTTTTTATAATAATAATAATAATAATAATATTAATAATAATAATAATAAATAAAATAATATATAATAATAATAATAATATAGAGAGAGACAAAAATTCCCAAAAGACGTTTTTTACACCAACATGGCCGCCATGACGTCCGAAGTATTTGCGGCACTGAATTTGGTTCGGGGAGGATACGTTTCCATTTTTTTCCACAGGGTTTTTGGTTTTCGTATCCGCCAATGCCGCTACTTTGTGTATTGGATATACTTTCCTTGCTGTATTGTGTGTGAAATGTGTTTAGTCAATTTATGTGCGCCCAATAGATGTGGCTTTTTCTCCAATATTCATGTTTGTAATGTTAAGACGGTGTGCGGCCTAAACGTCCAAAGTAAACCTAATCGTATATTTCTCTCGTGTCTGTTGCGCAGTGAAACTGGAAGGTATGTTTAGTCGTTTGCTATAGGTCTCAATTATAATATTAACAGTATGCAAATTTTTTATGACGCATAAGTGGTAAGAAAAAAAAAAAAAAATATTTGACCTGTTGTTCTCATATCACAAGCAAGTGATAACTTGTATTCCTTCTTTGCTATTCATTGGCATACTTTACACTTAAGGTGGCTCAAACCAGTTTCAACACTTGAAAGAAACGTTCTTATTAGAAGAATTTTCACTTCTACAAGACTTTATCACTTAACAGCAATGTTATGGTACCATATCAAACACCAATTATTGCTGAAAAAGATTCGGTCATTTTTTGTGACGTAAAAAGTTACCGTGGCAACAGCTACTCATATCTCAAAAACGAACTCGGTGACCCCATTTTTTATTCTGAAATGTAATCAGCATGCCAGAATGAAACTTTCTGCATTCACAAATGAGCTCCGTGATTTCAGTCATTTTATTCCTAACTGGGGCTCTTATTTGTTCAAAGAACTCTTCGAGCGGATGTCTAAAGCCATCGTCAAGTGATGGAAATGTATTTGGGTATGAGATATGGCAATTTTCAAGAGATTTCTGGCTTCCAACATCTTCAACCTGGCTATTGACCGAATGCAAAAATGGCCGCCAACAAATTATTCTTTTGTCTTTGTGTTAATTAGCCTAACTAGCCTCGTTCACACGCGTAAAATTGAAAGAATTTGGGCTGTAAAACGAGGCTAGTTAGGCTAATTAACACAAAGAGAAAAGAATAATTTGTTGGCGGCCATTTTTGCATTCGGTCAATTCAGTGAAAACTTGGATTTTATTCATAACGGGGGCGTTGTTACAGAGCTATTGTGTTCACGGCCTTGGCATGCAAACATTTTCTCATTGTTTGCGCCAACTCATCTTCGTTTAATGGACCACTGAACATTAAACTGAGGCGACAAAGGAGACCATGTGCCTTCTATGCTAATAGGCCATTTCCGAGTTCATGCTACCTCCTCTTCAAAGCGAGTCTAAGTGCGAAGGTTTTGTGATGGTAATTAGTTCTACTTTACATAAGAATGACTACTAATTTTCATAACAAAAACTTCGCACTTGGCCTCGCTTTGAAGAGGAGCCAGGCAAGAACTCGGAAATGGCCTATTCAGTGGCGACTTTTCATATTGTATTGGACGTTGGTGATTTGGTATTTAAACTTAATCCGGGCCCCACAGGAAATGCTCACATAACCTCCATTGTTTCATCGCGAATTGAGAGCCGCGCTCATCCGTGCAGGAAGCCACCACGTGACACACTTATAAGTGTTGAGCGTAATGCCATCTTTGGTAACCTGGACAACAGGGCTTTCAGTTATGTAGTTTGAATGCAAGATCATTAAGGAAGAAATCATCGGCTTTTGTGGACCTGGTATGTGATCTGATAGCTGAGTTGTTTACGATATGCGAGTCCTGGCTCAATGATCTTGATTCTGCGATTTTAAGTGAGCTCACTCTATTCCAGTTATTCGTAGGGGTGGCGGGACTGCGCTGTTATATCGGGACGGTCTTGATGTAAACAAAGTGTTTTCAGCCGAGCGGTATGGCTTGTGGAGTTCGGAACTGTTCGTCTGTTCGAGTTGTCATCGTGTATAGACCAACATACTCTGCGGATCATCCCGTGAATACGAGTGTTTTCTTTCATGAATTCTCGGACCCGAGTTGCTGCATGCCTCAGTTTTAAAGCGAGTCCTGGTGCACATCCATTCAAATGGAAATAAGTTGCGTATTCTTATGCAAATAAAAACTCATTTCCCTTACAATAGTTGAGCACCAAGACTCACTTCGAAACCGAGACAAACAGCAACTCGAAAATGGCCCATCAGATGCACGCCTAATTTGACATCCAACACGAAGTGTACCTTTAAGTCTAAGCATTTGCTACCTATTTTCAACAATAAGGTAAGGGTAAAGGTTGCGTTATTTTTAGCTTTGGGTAAATGCAGCAGTTAATCTTTACTTAAAGAGAAGCTTTTGGGGGACTCTTTGTGACGTAAATTGTCTGTATTCTGAGACACGAGTGATGTTGAAGTTGGCGAGAAAGAGCAAGGGGACACTTCGTGACGCTTATTGAAATCCGCGTGCATATAATTAGGGTCAAACCTGGACATATCCCCTCGTTTGTAAATTCAATACGTTTTTTCCTACTAAGAAAAAGAGAAAAAGATCAAGATTTTGAAATCTGTGAAATTAAAGTAACAGGATGTCTCTTCTGAAGTGTTAGTTAGTCACTGCAAATTGATGTAAAATGTAATTTTACCTAACAAATAAATGCAAATCAGGGAAAATGCTAAATATAGTGACCAAGCTCCTGGAGGGGGGACTGGAAACTAGAGATTTCAAAAAACTAGCCGTACGACCTCAACTTAAAATTTCAGGATTTCCTTAGCAAGAAAAAATAATCATGTATAGAAATAAATAGTTAAATCTGTCAGACACGTTTTTCACAAATGGCAAAAAGTCGATTTTTGTCTACTTTGATAATAACTGAAAAACTGTCTGATAGATCTTTTTTTCAAAAAATGTTGACGGCTTCGTCCTCATATTGTTTACTAATTCCCAAAATTTTCAACCCGGTCGTACGGCTAGGTTTTGAGAAAAAGGCCTTTGAAATGTATAGTTTCCAGTCCCCCCTCCAGGAGCACGTTCACTATATTTAGCATTTTCCCCTGATTCGCATTTATTCGTTACAAATAGGTCTATTCGTTAGGCAAACAGTGACTAACACGTCAGAAGAGACATCCTGTTGCTTCCATTTCACAGATTTCAAAATCTTGATCTTTTTCTTCGGAAAACTGTGGAAAGCCAAAAATCTTAAGATGAAAGAGCGAATTGATCCTCGCATTTACATGTACCTGGAAATTTTAAGCGAAGCTCATGACTAGGATGAACAACTCTAATACTTAAAGCCTATGTCACGGTATTTTTACAGACCAGGGCCCGTGTCCTCGAAAGTGCCGATAACTTTTCGGGCGCAAAAGCCATTTGTGAAACTGCCAACCGCCTGCTTTAGAAAGGCGATCTTTAACATGTTTTAAACTGTAAGGTAAACAAAAAAGAAAAATGACTGAGCGGTTTGACGACTTAAATCCTCTCAGATCTTGAGATACAAAAGGAATTGTGTCACCCGAAAGTGGCCCGTAAAGTTTCGGGACTTTCAAGAAACGGACCCCAGGCCCCAGTTGTTCGAACGATGGATAGCGCTATCAGCCAGATAATCACTATCCAGTGGATAAGTCTTAGCGAAACCACTTGCGCTATCCAGTGAATAATGATTTTATCCGGTGGATAGCATTATCCACCTTTTGAAAAACTAGGGCCAGGAGCCCATATACGATCTATTTCTAGACAACTCCGTCTCGGTGACGCTATAATATCAAGTTACTTTCCTGTGATTGGTCACCGGCTCCTACAGGATTCTCATTAGCGAGAAATTCAATCCAAAAATATATGGCGGTCCGTGAAAAGGCCGTGACAGGAAAATTGAAGCAATTGCCTGTTATAGACACTTATACCACCTATTTGGTGGCTCCAAAGGGATTTCGTCTATAACCCGCTTTTCAAATATACGTTAATTTCAGTCATGGAGTCCATCACCGGAACAAATGAGCCCATCAGATTGGACCTGCCTCCCAACTGAGTGGCTTCAAAGCTCTTTGTAGTGCATTGCACCAGCATCGCATGGGTTCGAATCCCTTTGGAGCCACCTGATTTTTTCAGGTGACTTAATAAGAGACAATTGCTAAAATTGTGCAGATAAGTGAGAGGATCACTTCCCTCTTTCGTTCTAGAGATTTTTCTGCTTTGTAACTTTACAAAATGAGGGGTGGTCCACAGGGGTAGTCCATGGACCTGGGGACCATGTTTTGTATGCGTCCGGGATTTATTGACAAAATGGTCTTGACTGTAAACTTCATCCGGAATCAGGAGCCTATCTGGAGCGTGCAACTTCCAAACAGCGTCTGTGAAACGGCGTTTTCACAAGTAGGTTTATTTTTAGACTAGCCCTTCCCGCGAATAAGGTCAAAAACAAAGGCAGTTCCGGTTCGGTGACCCTATGACGTCAGCTTAATTTCTTGTAATTGGTCATCGGGCTCCTGTGGGAGTCTCATTCGCGGGAAATTCAATCTAAAAATAACCTTACTTGTGAAAACGCCGTTGCACGAAAATATGTAAGTTGCACGCTCCAGGTGATGGGCTCCTGCGGAATGTAATTTCTCCGACCCTGAGATAATTAATTGAATCACTTTTTATGGAAATAGTCGTAAACTCAAGAACACCTGCTAAGTTCTACTTTCTCCGCATAGTTTTTGAGCCGCGCAAAAATATCCCTGTGTTAATAAGCACTACCCATAGTAAATCAGAGTATCTCGAGATGCGCAGAACGTATGCGCAATAACAATTATAGTAGGCACCGTCTTAATTGACAACATATTTACCAATCATCTCTCAACACGTCTTCACCGGTATTGTTCTCAATGATTTATTGCATCATTTTCCGATCTATGCTCTTTTATGATGAAGTTTTGCCGCACAAAAGTGAGAAGAAACTTTTTAAGCGCTCGTTTAGAGAAGACAATTAAACAAATTCAATGAATCTCTTACGCTCACTGATTGGTTGAAACTTCTAAACATGAATCCTACAGTATTCATAACTGAATACTCGAGTCAATTTGATTTCTCATTTCCAATAAAATGCATCAAAGGCAAACAAATGAACAAGTTTATGTCTCCTGGATTGACCCCAGCCATACTGAAATCTATAAATCGGAAAAAATAGCCTTATAAAAAATATTTCTAAAACATTAGCTTCTGGGAAAGCCCCTGGTTATGACAACATTCCAATGCGTGTAATCAAAGCTCTTTTCAATTATTTCGTCACCTTTAGCGAATATTATTAATCAGTCGCTGCAAAAAGGCATTTCCCAGACAAAGTGAAAATGGCTAAAGTAATCTCTGTTTACTAAAGTGAGGATCCTTGTCTTTTTGTGAATTACAGACCTAGTTCTGTATTATCGACTTTTTCGAAATGTTTTGAGAGAGTTATGTGCAATCGGTTAATAGAGTTTGTTAAAAAATATGACATGCACTACTGTTGTCAATATGGTTTTCGGAAAACCACCCTACTTCTCTTGCATCTATTCACCTTATTAACAAAATTTCATCTGCAATTGATCGGCACGAGACCACTGCAGGGGTTTTCCTAGATCTCTCTAAAGCATTTGATACCATTGACCATCAAATCGTATTTGGCAAGTTGGAACATTATGAAATTCGTG
>NC_090893.1:38278303-38308303 GCF_036669925.1 Montipora capricornis
TTAACCGAAAACTTTTACAGATGGCAAGAAATGAGCATAAAGATACTCCGGTATGGACGATCGACGGTAAAGTATTTCTCAATGTTGATGGACGCGTTCGTCCATACATCCCGTCGGAAGATAAAACAAGGCTACCGCTCTACCGGCATGCCCGCTAAACGAAGTTTAGCAAATTCATTCTCATTAGTTTTATGGCATTTTGGAGCCCCAAGCCTTGGCAGTTACTTAGTTTGTAAAATATGATCCCTGTTCTGATATGTTTTTGTCATTTTTCTTGCACTCTCAGGGAAGGCATTTTGATGCACTATTTTAACGCTGGATGGAATGTACCAAATCGCATCAAGTGATTAGAATACCATTCTCGTCACCAGAGCCCTCTGTTTCTTTTGGTCACGTGGTCGGCGAAACGAAAGGATCTGGTCGCATCTAAAAGTTATTATTTATTTTTCATTGGCTGATTAAACTTGTATGCACAAAACAAATTAAAATAGCCCAATTTCGATATATTAAAAGTCAGTCCTAAACAAACGACATCATCTCGAGGCTCTGGGGAATAAATACAAATGAGTTTATTCCCCAGAGCCTCGAGATGATGCCATTTGTTTAGGACCGAATTTTAATATACTGACAGTGGGCTTTTGCAAGTACTCTGCATTACATTCTACTTCCGGCCCATACGGCGGGAAAAAAAAACGGGACGGCAAGCCCTTTTTGGCACATTTTTCAAAAAATTAGATAAAAACTTCTAAATTATAAAACACTTACTTCGATTTTGATTATTCCGAATATCACAAAAACCTCATCCAATAATTGTCTAAAATTTTCGACGTTCTCGTTGCCGTCGCTGTTGTCGTTCCTTAAGTTCTGAGTAATTAGGGCTAAACTAGATTAATAATTTATATCTAAGCTTTGATTTTAAAATGTTTAGCTTTAATTTGTCGTGAAGTTTGAAAACAGACCTAATGTTGTTTGTTGGCGAGTCAAATAGTGTTTAAAATATTGTCCCTGAACAGCTAGCGGTGTGGTGGTCAAGTGGTTAGGTGACTGGTTAACAATGAGCATTGCTAGGTTCGAGTCCTATGGCCATACACTTGGGTTGTCTTTTAAAAAATATATGACCATCTCGATAATAGGGAGCTTTAGCAACGACAACGCCGACGGCAATGAGAACGTCACCTCAAAATATACATAAATCTGCGTAGTTAATCGCTACGTGACTATTTCAACCTTTTTAATATGACAAGGGTGTGGTAGTTCCTCGAAAATGACACAGGTCAGAACGGCCCTTAATTTAGGGGAGAAACTGAAAATTTATCCTCAAGTGCTGACGTTCTTCATAAAACCTCAAATTTGGCTATTTCACGTTGTTGTTTTGCTGACGACGTTAAAGAAATGAACAAAAATAAAAACCGCACGTGCAAGGCGTGCAAAGCTATTGTTTTTGCCCACTAAATATGCAAATTTGTGACGTTGTCGTTGCTTAACTAGCTCCCTAACAGTGAATTCAAAGCAAATTAACAATTCAGGATAATCGCGAATTCAAGGGCGAGAACGGGTTGAGGCAACACGCATTGACAATTCGGGCGAGCCCCTTATTGATTTTATTATAACTAAGGCCCGTTTCAAACGTCGAACTTTTCATGTGCCGAATCTAATGCAAATGAGCGAAAACGATAGATTTTCTCATTTGCATTAGATTCGGCACATGAAAAGTTCGACGTTTGAAACGGGCCTAAGTCTCCTGGGTATTTCGTTCATTCTGGTATTCTAATTACTGTGGCCAGCTGTGATCTACTATCATAGAGGATGTAGCTTGTCGCACCTACCTAGGGATAATGTTGGGTTCTAATCTCTCATGGCGACCTCATACATGTGTATCTCAAATACTTACCAGATAGCCAGCAAGCGATTAAATTTACTCTGAGGGATTAATTTCAGAGTTCAGAGATCTGGGGCCGGTTGCTCGAAGCCTGGTTAGCGCTAACCGTTCATTACGAGGTATCAAAACCTATAGGTTTCCGTGGTATTTAACGCTGATTAGCGCTAACCATGCTTCGAGCAACCCAGGCTTGCGCTACATAAATTATACAAATCGCTCACAAGGCCATTATGGAATATGGGAACGTAATTTGGCACGGGTCTTTATATTCTTAAGCCCTGGCCAAACTATCGAGCCAAGTTAGATCCAACATGCAACATTGTTGGATGTAAATGTTGAGGTAGGGGCTAAACACCATCCAACATTGCTTGACGAAACTGATTCAAGTTCAAGTTGGCGTTAACACTGTAACGAGAATCCCTCGTAGCGTTTGTGCTGGTGGAACTGTTGGAGGACGGAAATGACCGATTCAGACGACCAGAAAGAAAAAAAAGAACGATCAAGAGAACGTGTAGAAAAAAAGTATTTTCACTGCAAGATCCGCTCTGAGGAGATGATGAGAATGAGAACGGATCAATTGCAAAAATTCTAAACGCTCTCCATAGAGAGAGATCATGATAGAGGGGGCTAAAAGTGTCCCTCAGACATGGCCTTACTTGATTCTCACTGTTTAAGGTCTCTGCTCATCAATGACCATCTTTGTCCGCTATCTTTGTTGCAAATGATGCTAGAAGACTTAAAAATGAGATAGCGATTCCTGATTCGCAAGGAGCGCGGACGTGACTTGATTCAGGACAACTTTATTGGAAGAGCGGCAAAACACTGCAACATTGTTGCGTCGAGTAGAATTGTTGGGCGTACTGTTTGATCAAAGCAAACTCTATCCAACCCTTGATCAAACAAAAAGTGTCGGACGAACATCTTCCAACATGGGCGGCCAAACAGTCCCGATAGCGTCGCACCGGTATCGCGAGGTCACGGGTTGAAACGTCGTTGAGGTCCTGAAATTTTCAGGCTTCTCTTCGCGATTGCTAAAATTGCGTCCATAACTGCGAGGATCATAGCTTTACTTGATTTCATATCCGCATTTCAGTATATGATTCATTTCATATATCATTTCGTTCATTCAGTCGAACAATGTCGGATCGAACAAAGTTGGAGCGTTGACTCCAACTTTGTTTTATACTTTGGCCAGGACTTTAGGGCGACCTTATCGAATTTGTCCAATATGAATCTAGTAAAATTGTAACAGATGCTGTGAAAGGCACAAGAGGGTTAGGCGTTTGATTCACAAATCATTACTTTATTATAAGATTGTTGATAATCTCACTCCTTCCTACCTAGTAGATCTACTGCCTACAAGAGTTTGCGAGCGAACTCAACTTTCGTCAAGGTCTGCTCTGAATTTCACTATCTTTCCAGCTCGTACAAAACATTTCAAACTATCCTTTTCTCCATCAACAACCAAAGAATGGAACAATATTAATGCTCAACTTGGGTCACGCGACAGTATAGTGACATTTAAGAGGGAGCTGTTCATTCATACACGTATGCGTTTGGACGCTTGTGCCTTGAATTATTACTCATATAGAATTGCGGTAAAAGTTTCTCCTGTCTCCTTGTGTGGACAAAGTATTGTCACTTTTTTTTCTTCATTGTGCTATATATTCTGCCCTGAGAACTAACTTGCTGGCCTCCGCTGCTCGAGAAAGTTGGTTACTTCTTTTCGGTTCTGTTAATTTGATAATAACAACAACAACTGTATTTTGAATTGCAAGAAAGTCGTAAAGGATTTATAGGGAACATATAGAATTGCGGTAAAATTTTCTCCTGTCTGCTTGTGTGGACAAAGTATTGAAGATATAAGTCACTTTTTTTCTTCATTGTGCAATAAATTCTGCCCTGAGAACTAACTTTCTGACCTCCGCTGCTCGAATTGTTCCTTCTAGATGGGATCGTCCCTCAGAGAAGGAGAAAGTTGGGTTGCTTCTTTTCGCTTCTGTTAATTTGATAGAAACAACAACTACAACAACTGTCTTTGAATTGCGAGAAAGTCGTAAAGGATTTATAGTGAATGTCGTTATTATGCAGAGGGGCATTGGCCAGTTGATCAGTAGTGTAAGCTATATTATATGTAACTTTTTTCAGTTACTTAGGGCCATAGAGCTTGCATTATGATTGGTTAAATTTAGCAAACTAATACTTTTAAAAAATAAAAAAGAACTGTCAGAAAACATTATAAAATACGGTGAGAATAGCTAGGAGGTAATGAATTTCGTCAAAAAAAGGAAAGACATCTGTCGCTTCCGAGAAGCGCATGCAGCAAGTAATTATCAAGGCAGATCCATGTTGTAGGTGCTGTGGTCCACCCTGGTCTTTTTGTAACAGATTACTTCATGTGATAATAATGGATGAACTATTGTGTTTTAAGCAAGTGGGCACGCATAGTTCATGGTTGAGTGCTTTCTTCCAACCAGGACTGTGACTTGCAAACAAGCTTGTGTTCGTCAACGTCACCTGCGAGTTGCTTGTAAATTAAGATAACACAGTTAGTCCGGTTACGGGGCGGTAATTTTTGGGATCGTCTTTTGCACGTGACTTGTGAAAAGGGGTCACCTTCACTTTTTTACCATGCTGCGAGGATCACAGTTTGTTAGATAGGCAAATTAAAGATTATGGAGTATGTGGTAGCAAGAACATCGGCTCCTTCTTTAAGTAGCCGAGATGGACTCTGGTTAACCTTCCTTACTTTTAATTATTTACGTGCCCTCCTGGTATTGATGATGAACACTATAACGATAGCGATAAGGATGATGAGTATGATGTGGTGACAGCATGATTCTGTTCGAATTCCTATCGTAGAGAACATTGTGGCGAGGAAGAGCACCACCCAATCCTCCATATACAGTGACGATTACTCTAATGGCACATCAGACAAAGCAGTTGATGGAAATCCTGACCAGGGATTTAAGAATGGACACTGCTCACGTACTTTAGAAGATGATCCAAGCTGGTGGCGAGTGGATTTGAGCAGTCCTGTCCAGGTCTTTGAAGTTCGCATCGTTATTGGGAATTCGCCCTCGTCTGACGGGTCAAATGTTACAAGGAATCAAGTCTACAATATAACATTGGGTGAGAGAAACACTTGCAGAAATCTGCTGTTGAAACATAGTGAACTGAGCCATAAACTTAAGAACAAGAGACTTTTCAAGCTTGACTCCAAGAGAATCATAAGTTAAATGTTTTGTTATTTACTGTAAAGATTTACAGATTTCAAAAGCTTTTTGTGTGCTCCAATTAAGAATTGGTTCATGGTTAGTGTGCGTATATGGAGTTGTGGAAGTTATGAGAGCACGATAGAGGCGTAAGAGTTGCTCGAAGCGATTGCCGAGGACAATTCTAGTATCTTGAGTGCGTTCCGAACTTCCCAAGTGCATCCAATCTCGTTCCCAGAGCCTCCATTACCTTTGTCCAGCGGAACGGGTGCGTGACGCTCCGGAATAATCCAAATTGGAACCAGAAAACTCTGGTTCCGGTTAAATAACTGCGTATGCGTGAGGGGAAACGGTTAGAAATCAACAAAAACGTCAGGCCACAGTTGTTCAAACTATAGATAGCACTATCCACCGGATAAATTACTACCCAGCGGATAAACACTAGCAAAACCAATTGAGTTATCCAGTGGATAGTGATTTATCCAGTGGATAGCGCTATCCAGCGTTTGAACAACTGGGGCCTGAAGTTTACCTTGCCACGAAAGCGCTTATTTTTCACTCGCGAGACAGTACACATGAGTATAAACACATCTCGTAATACACTCGAAACGTTTAAACTTCGGAGAATAAAAAATAACGGGAGCAATTTTTTCGATGGATAATTATGTGGCTAAGGGACTCATCAGAGACCCTTTGACTAACTCGTCAAACATCGCGTTTGAAGTCCCGCTAGGATCAAAATAATGGTGGCAATCTGGGAATCCTTATGTGATATAAGGCCAGATTGCCACCATCATTTGATGCAAGCGATGTTTGACGAGTTAGTTGAAAGGTCTCTGATGAGTCTCTTGGCAGAGATGAAACATACGTATGTAAGGCTAGCCGCATAATTATCCATTGGGAAATTCTTACAATTGTTCAATTTTTTTTTAATCAAAACAAATTTCAGCATCTGGTGTCACACAAGTGACAACTAGGAAATTCAGAATGCTGTATTTTCAAAAACAAAAACGTTACGGAACTAGTAAGTAGTAAAAAGATTTCTTTCTAGATTAACTTCGACCTCGTTTAGATAAAAATCCGGAAGAAAGCATAATTTTTAGTTTAGAATTTGAAAATTGCAGGGAATGAAACAGCTTTTCAACAGCCAATCAAATATGGCCTCTTTTGGATTTGACCAGAGTCTCTCTTTTCCGACCGCTGGCCAAGGGAACGATCACTCTGGGAACGAGATTAAAGTGCACCCAGCACTTAACATTTGAGTGCACAGCTAAAGACATGAACCAATTATTTTATAAAAGCCGATTAAATTCATAATTCTTATCATGGGAAATAGAAGCAAGTAAACATTTTATTGGCTGTGCCCTGGAATTAGTGTGAAAAAATGCCCATAACGTTTGATCTCCTCTCAAAAGAACTGACTATCGATAAAAACAAAGCGGAAAAAATATGTCTTCAATCTCTAAAAGAAGTGACAAGTTCTGTAAAAAAATATATTTCTTTTTGACTCAACGGCTTGCTGAGTTTGGGCGTTTCAAAACAACATTTACATTCAAAACAGCATTTAAACTGGATTGTGCAGTTGGTGAAAATAGGATAGTTTGGTGTCATGTTGTCTTGCGTGTCCAGCAAACTTAGTTTCTTGACCTCACTACGGAAAGTATCAATAGTAATTTAATAGCAAGGTGAAGCTACTTTTCAAAGCTATTAATGATGGGCACATTTTTGCATTAGCGGTAGTCCCGTGGGGAAGTAGCCAAAACGCGGGGCCGGGGTCGGGGTCGGGGTCGGGGTCGGGGTCGAGGTCGGGGTCGGGGTGTCTTTTTTTTTTCAAAAATTTTTCGTTTCAATTTTTGTAGTTATTCTCCCGTACTGTTATTTTCTAATGTTCGGCATCTTTCCTTCATGTATGTTGGAAATTAGTCAAAAAATACAAGGAACGTACGGAAGCTTCGAAGGGGACATCGTTTGCTTTTCGAAAAGAATTTCCGACTGAAAGTTAATACGTTAAACCAAGTGATTCGCGCTTCGCGCGTTAAGTTATGTCGCTTAATTGTGTTAATGTATGGAACTATATTTGCAATTTTATTTACCACAGCAAGTTTGCATGAGTTGAAAGGTGACATCTAATTAGAAATTCAGAAATATATAAATCGAAACTGCAAACGCGCAAATTACTTTGTCACTTTCCTCCGATCAAGAACGTTAAAGACAATCAATAGAAGAAATCAAACCATAAGATCGTGTAGATTAGAAGACACAAATTGTAATATATTCAAGATATCAGTTGCATTCTTCTTTTAGCCTATCGCCGGCATTCCAAAACATTAATCTACTTCCGTAATATTTTCCTTTCAGTCCACTAACCCATCGATCGAGCAGCTAGTACGAATAAAAATCTGAAAATCTACAGGATCCTCAGTGGCGTGATCTTGCCTTAAAGTAGTGCCTCGTACGTAGGTGCGAATCACCTCGAAACACTGAAGACTCGCTTAGCTCACATTTTAAAACCACATTTTAATGTTTACTTCTTAAAAAACTTCTCCGCAATGCAATTAAAACGAAACAGAACATAGCCATAATTCCACTATGGTCGTCACGCAAACGTTCTCAGTTGCTTTTTTTCGCAAAATTGTTCTAAGTGTGGTTGTGCTTTTTCTCGTAAAATTGGATTCGATCCCTTGAAGTCCGAATAGAATTGGCTAGCAAGTTCCTATGCGACTGACTATACTACAAACCGTTTGTGGTAAATCTGACAACAACATTGACAACAACACGAACAAACAAGCAAAAGGAATCTAAAAGGAACGTTGCATGACTGCGTGACGATCATCGTGGAACTGTGATTCTGTTCCTTTTTTTTTAACGAAGTGAATATTACGATGGGACTCTGTCTTGCAGTTAGCGTGTATTCCATAAACTCAAATTTTAGCAATTTGGGAAATTCTCTTAATTTCGAACAACAAACTTCGATTTTCGGAAAAACAAAAAAACAAAGTACGATTTTAAGAAAAACTAAAATGCCCCTCAAAAGCTTTCATAGCTTCCGTAGGTTCCTCATTTTTTTTGACTTATTGCCACCATAAATGACAGTCATTCGAGAATGCCGACAAAATGAAACAAAATTTTGGAAAAAAGACACCCCGACCCCGGCCCCGGCTTCGGCCCCGGCCCCGGCCCCGGCCCGGCGTTTTGGCTACTACCAGTCCCGTTGCCCATACTCGGACAGGTTACTAGTTACTAGTATTTTCCTTTTCAAACGATATGTAGGTTTGACCCAAACCAACTGTAGTCATTCCGTGGCGTTAAACTATAGATATGTGTATAGCGAATTTCACCTTCATTTCACTCGAGCTCCACGGTCCATCTTTAGGTCAATGATCGCTTTTTACTATTTGACAGCAAAATATCTATTAACTTTTATGGTTTAAATTTAACCTTTGAAAGAATCGAACTTCTTGATTAACTACGTATAAAATTTATTAAAGTGCCCCTGTGATTTAAAAAATAAATCACTTCCTCTTTTTCTTCAGATTTTAAAAGTGTGTTTGGCTAACACCTAACTGGCAAACTTTTGAGCTTTGACTTTTATCCAAAGGCCGTTTACTTTGAGTGTAAGTTTAGGATTTCACGGTCCGCCATTACTCACGTTTAAAACTGACCGATTAGACCTCAGAGGGTTGGATCCAGGCAAAAGAGACGTCAAAGGCTCACCAGCCTAAAATTTCAGTGTGTGAATGCCGCCTATTATATATGCAAAACGTGAGTTTAAAAATCTGAAAGCCCAAAAGTCCAGTGCTGCATATTAATTCTGCGGCGTACACACGCATTGTATTCTCAAACTAGTGAGCCTTTGACGTCATGTTTTCTTCGATCCAGCTCTCTCAAGATCTTAAAATTAGTAATGGCAGATCATTAAATAGGAAAATTCAAGTTAAAAGAAACACGTGTCTTTTTTAAATCAAGGCTTAAAACTTGGTCCCTAGTATCTTGAGTGCGTTCCGAACTTCCCAAGTGCATCCAATCTCGTTCCCAGAGCCTCCATTACCTTTGTCCAGCGGAACGGGTGCGTGACGCTCCGGAATAATCCAAATTGGAACCAGAAAACTCTGGTTCCGGTTAAATAACTGCGTATGCGTGAGGGGAAACGGTTAGAAATCAACAAAAACGTCAGGCCACAGTTGTTCAAACTATAGATAGCACTATCCACCGGATAAATTACTACCCAGCGGATAAACACTAGCAAAACCAATTGAGTTATCCAGTGGATAGTGATTTATCCAGTGGATAGCGCTATCCAGCGTTTGAACAACTGGGGCCTGAAGTTTACCTTGCCACGAAAGCGCTTATTTTTCACTCGCGAGACAGTACACATGAGTATAAACACATCTCGTAATACACTCGAAACGTTTAAACTTCGGAGAATAAAAAATAACGGGAGCAATTTTTTCGATGGATAATTATGTGGCTAAGGGACTCATCAGAGACCCTTTGACTAACTCGTCAAACATCGCGTTTGAAGTCCCGCTAGGATCAAAATAATGGTGGCAATCTGGGAATCCTTATGTGATATAAGGCCAGATTGCCACCATCATTTGATGCAAGCGATGTTTGACGAGTTAGTTGAAAGGTCTCTGATGAGTCTCTTGGCAGAGATGAAACATACGTATGTAAGGCTAGCCGCATAATTATCCATTGGGAAATTCTTACAATTGTTCAATTTTTTTTAATCAAAACAAATTTCAGCATCTGGTGTCACACAAGTGACAACTAGGAAATTCAGAATGCTGTATTTTCAAAAACAAAAACGTTACGGAACTAGTAAGTAGTAAAAAGATTTCTTTCTAGATTAACTTCGACCTCGTTTAGATAAAAATCCGGAAGAAAGCATAATTTTTAGTTTAGAATTTGAAAATTGCAGGGAATGAAACAGCTTTTCAACAGCCAATCAAATATGGCCTCTTTTGGATTTGACCAGAGTCTCTCTTTTCCGACCGCTGGCCAAGGGAACGATCACTCTGGGAACGAGATTAAAGTGCACCCAGCACTTAACATTTGAGTGCACAGCTAAAGACATGAACCAATTATTTTATAAAAGCCGATTAAATTCATAATTCTTATCATGGGAAATAGAAGCAAGTAAACATTTTATTGGCTGTGCCCTGGAATTAGTGTGAAAAAATGCCCATAACGTTTGATCTCCTCTCAAAAGAACTGACTATCGATAAAAACAAAGCGGAAAAAATATGTCTTCAATCTCTAAAAGAAGTGACAACTTCTGTAAAAAAATATATTTCTTTTTGACTCAACGGCTTGCTGAGTTTGGGCGTTTCAAAACAACATTTACATTCAAAACAGCATTTAAACTGGATTGTGCAGTTGGTGAAAATAGGATAGTTTGGTGTCATGTTGTCTTGCGTGTCCAGCAAACTTAGTTTCTTGACCTCACTACGGAAAGTATCAATAGTAATTTAATAGCAAGGTGAAGCTACTTTTCAAAGCTATTAATGATGGGCACATTTTTGCATTAGCGGTAGTCCCGTGGGGAAGTAGCCAAAACGCGGGGCCGGGGTCGGGGTCGGGGTCGGGGTCGGGGTCGAGGTCGGGGTCGGGGTGTCTTTTTTTTTTCAAAAATTTTTCGTTTCAATTTTTGTAGTTATTCTCCCGTACTGTTATTTTCTAATGTTCGGCATCTTTCCTTCATGTATGTTGGAAATTAGTCAAAAAATACAAGGAACGTACGGAAGCTTCGAAGGGGACATCGTTTGCTTTTCGAAAAGAATTTCCGACTGAAAGTTAATACGTTAAACCAAGTGATTCGCGCTTCGCGCGTTAAGTTATGTCGCTTAATTGTGTTAATGTATGGAACTATATTTGCAATTTTATTTACCACAGCAAGTTTGCATGAGTTGAAAGGTGACATCTAATTAGAAATTCAGAAATATATAAATCGAAACTGCAAACGCGCAAATTACTTTGTCACTTTCCTCCGATCAAGAACGTTAAAGACAATCAATAGAAGAAATCAAACCATAAGATCGTGTAGATTAGAAGACACAAATTGTAATATATTCAAGATATCAGTTGCATTCTTCTTTTAGCCTATCGCCGGCATTCCAAAACATTAATCTACTTCCGTAATATTTTCCTTTCAGTCCACTAACCCATCGATCGAGCAGCTAGTACGAATAAAAATCTGAAAATCTACAGGATCCTCAGTGGCGTGATCTTGCCTTAAAGTAGTGCCTCGTACGTAGGTGCGAATCACCTCGAAACACTGAAGACTCGCTTAGCTCACATTTTAAAACCACATTTTAATGTTTACTTCTTAAAAAACTTCTCCGCAATGCAATTAAAACGAAACAGAACATAGCCATAATTCCACTATGGTCGTCACGCAAACGTTCTCAGTTGCTTTTTTTCGCAAAATTGTTCTAAGTGTGGTTGTGCTTTTTCTCGTAAAATTGGATTCGATCCCTTGAAGTCCGAATAGAATTGGCTAGCAAGTTCCTATGCGACTGACTATACTACAAACCGTTTGTGGTAAATCTGACAACAACATTGACAACAACACGAACAAACAAGCAAAAGGAATCTAAAAGGAACGTTGCATGACTGCGTGACGATCATCGTGGAACTGTGATTCTGTTCCTTTTTTTTTAACGAAGTGAATATTACGATGGGACTCTGTCTTGCAGTTAGCGTGTATTCCATAAACTCAAATTTTAGCAATTTGGGAAATTCTCTTAATTTCGAACAACAAACTTCGATTTTCGGAAAAACAAAAAAACAAAGTACGATTTTAAGAAAAACTAAAATGCCCCTCAAAAGCTTTCATAGCTTCCGTAGGTTCCTCATTTTTTTTGACTTATTGCCACCATAAATGACAGTCATTCGAGAATGCCGACAAAATGAAACAAAATTTTGGAAAAAAGACACCCCGACCCCGGCCCCGGCTTCGGCCCCGGCCCCGGCCCCGGCCCGGCGTTTTGGCTACTACCAGTCCCGTTGCCCATACTCGGACAGGTTACTAGTTACTAGTATTTTCCTTTTCAAACGATATGTAGGTTTGACCCAAACCAACTGTAGTCATTCCGTGGCGTTAAACTATAGATATGTGTATAGCGAATTTCACCTTCATTTCACTCGAGCTCCACGGTCCATCTTTAGGTCAATGATCGCTTTTTACTATTTGACAGCAAAATATCTATTAACTTTTATGGTTTAAATTTAACCTTTGAAAGAATCGAACTTCTTGATTAACTACGTATAAAATTTATTAAAGTGCCCCTGTGATTTAAAAAATAAATCACTTCCTCTTTTTCTTCAGATTTTAAAAGTGTGTTTGGCTAACACCTAACTGGCAAACTTTTGAGCTTTGACTTTTATCCAAAGGCCGTTTACTTTGAGTGTAAGTTTAGGATTTCACGGTCCGCCATTACTCACGTTTAAAACTGACCGATTAGACCTCAGAGGGTTGGATCCAGGCAAAAGAGACGTCAAAGGCTCACCAGCCTAAAATTTCAGTGTGTGAATGCCGCCTATTATATATGCAAAACGTGAGTTTAAAAATCTGAAAGCCCAAAAGTCCAGTGCTGCATATTAATTCTGCGGCGTACACACGCATTGTATTCTCAAACTAGTGAGCCTTTGACGTCATGTTTTCTTCGATCCAGCTCTCTCAAGATCTTAAAATTAGTAATGGCAGATCATTAAATAGGAAAATTCAAGTTAAAAGAAACACGTGTCTTTTTTAAATCAAGGCTTAAAACTTGGTCCCTTAGCGTTTAGTTTACATAGTTTTAAAACCCAAAGGAGAATAAGAATTGATTTTTTGGTCACAGTGGCACTTTAAGCTTAGCCTGTACTCACTTTGACAAAGGGCTAATTTTCAAAACTTCAGCTTGCTAGTTCACCAAATTAACCCAGAAAAACAAAAATAAAGGAGCTTTTTTCACTTGAATTGCAGGCGACAGCTTCAATGTAACAAATAATCCAGTTTGTGCGCGATGGGATGGTTCATTTGACCTGGAAGCATCACTTGTGTGTTACATAAATCCGCCAAGGAGTGGCAGATATGTTGGTATACTAACAACCAGAAGGCAGTTCCTACAGCTCTGTGAGGTTGAAATCTTTTTAAAAGGTGCAGCTTCAGTGTTAAGTAAAGCTCCAGTAGAACTGGTGTACACAGCATTATCCTTTTTTATTCCCGCGTATGGCTGACACACTTCTACCCTTCATCTGGTCGATTCCGGGAAGCCTCGTACCCAACTTCCTCAGGCTTTTTGTTCAGCGGGTGAGACCCGGAGAGATAACGGACTCCATTTTCCCAGAAAACGTGTGGTTCCGGTCTTATTGTGCATGCTTAAGTTTAAACGGAAGCAGTAAACAGCAGGAAATAAATGGCGGGTTGAAAATGTTCGAGAAACAAAAACTTTAGTTTTACACACCATAAATGAAACTGGAGAAATGATCATTGGCTTCCTGTAAAATACCCTGCGAGCAGTTGTTTTTTCCTACGCCTCCCGAAAGAGAAACCACTGCAAGCAACCATTAGTTTCTTTGATTGAGCCGCCGTCCAGCGCCAAGGACTAATAAATTTAATTTGAACTGGTAAAACGAGTTATTAAACTTGTTTTGGTGCTTGCACAAGCGTTCAGCTACGTAGCTGCTACGTATGGGCGAGCCCGCTGTCTAATAATTTCATATTTTTCCACGAAATAAGACGAAACGCATCACTTGGAGTATAACGTAGTTCGCACATCCTCGATGGGAAATCTAACGGTAGCTTGCAGTGGTTTCTCTGTCGAGAAGCGTAGGAGAAACTAACTGCTCGCGGGGTAGCTGTAAAAGCGAGTGTAGATGAAACTTCTGACGCTTTCGCTTAAGTGTATTTTAGTGTTTCAGCGTGGATTCCATCGTGCAAGCAACACGATCGACAAATTTTTGTGGAAACGACACCAATGTCCTCTTCTACCACAATTTTATGTTTCCGTTATTCTGAATTGCTTCGACAAGACCTTTTTCCACGGAATTCTTCCCAAAGAGACTGATGTAATGTTTTCCCACGGTACGCTTGCAACAGTTACGGGAATCAGTTTTTAGCAGCGTGGGAAAATTCCCGTGCTATAAACGGTTGCTATTTATTAGTCCGAAACTGGTTAAGCAGCTGCTTAAGGCCGCTGTTACACGTTGAAACTTTTAGCTGAAACTTATATGCAACGGCGCTGCAAAAAAGTTTCAGCAGACTTTGCACCGTGAAACATAAAAGGACGAAACTCGTTCGGAAACGTTGAAACTGGTCTTGAAATGTTGTTTATATGGCCTTAGCCGCTTTCTGATTGGCTTACGCAGCGTAGCGTAACAAGATTGAGCGAGACCAGTTTCACGAAGTCGTGTTACAGCTAAAAGTTCCAACGTGTAACAGCGGCTGTAGACAATTCAAACCCGACGTTTAATTATATTTGTGATTTATATCTTTCTGAGGTGCTTTAAGTTAGGGGAAAACGGCGACGGTAGAAAAAACAAACAGCACTGAAACTAGTTTTAGATTTCGAATCTCCCTCCAAATTCTGGGGTTTCCGGAGTGGTACTTCGTTACATTACTTACCGACGTCCAGTCCAGAAGAAGCTCGAGGACTATTGGTCCGAGATTGGGAGCCACCAAATCACAAAATTCCACTGCGAAAATAGGTTCAAATGGCGTGCTGATCAAGATCGTGACATTTTTCACAGAAGGGTCTTTCGTGGTTGGCCATAACGTATGCCGTAATAATAAGAAGAGTATAGCATGAGCAGCTGTGATCTGTTGTAGCAAGGCCGAGTGATTGCAGTGGTAGTGGAAATTTCAGCATTCAGTGTTCATGTCCATCCCTTATTTGTGTTTGTGGTAGGTAGTATTCCTCGCTTACATACGGCTCCGTATCATTTGCGTAACATTTGTATATTGGAAATTATAGAGTTTGCATGGGAATGGGACCTTATTAAAAACGGCGGATTTGATGCAAATGAAACTGGTACCTTATTAACGTCCCCCTTTTTGTTTTGGCGGGAAGCGGTCCATACTAACGAGCAGCAGGAGTCCATAAATGGGCGTAGCACCGGAAGTGCGCTGCAAATGTCACGCAACCGGAAATAAGTCAAACATCACTCAAATGGGAAGTATGGGGGTCCGAGTGACCTACCCCGGTTCCCTCAGGAGAAACTTGCTGCACATTTATTCTAGGTGGTCTTGGACTGCTTGCCAACAATCGGATGAACTAGGACCACGTTTAGAAAGACCAATAGGAAGAAGGGCCGCGTTTAGATCATAGTTATCGAGGGACTTGTTGTGAAACCTTAAAACCTTCAAAAACGAGAACAGTGTTGTCGTATGTGACGTTGAATTGACCGCGACCCTGCACAATGTTTGTTTTTGCTTTGCACGGGTTTTCAAATTAATTGCGTATAATTTAATCAAAGGATTTGATTAGTTATCTTCTCGAAAAAATGTGTGTTTTAAATAGGGTCAAGGCCAAAAATACGGACAAAAACATGCATATGAAACTAAGGAACTTGTCGAGTTTCATAACCATCTCCATTCATTTAACTATGTTTAGATGAACCAATAAGGGAAAAGTCACGTTCGCCTAGACCATACGAAAGAGTTCTAATGAAGAGACAATTTAATGAAGCGGACATGTAATGAAATGACCCTTTTGAAAACACCTAAATGAAGGAAAAAAGGGGGTTTAACGAATGCGAAAATGTATACACTTTTCGAGCAAAATATTGAGCCTGGTCAGGCTTCAACTATAATAGCAGCGCTATTGTTTTCAATCCGATGCGATAATCATGGCCTTTGTTTACACGAGTTTACGATTTTATTTGCTTATCGCACAATTCTTTTATCAATCAATCATAGCATACGCTAACAAACTTTTATTAGAAAACGCTTGAAAAAAAGTTAGCAACAATGGTTCTAAACTTGAATTCCGAATCACTAAGGACCATTCTATATAACTCTATATTGTTTTCAAATGAGACGGGAGTATTGTGATTTTGAACGTAGTTCAAGGTTTTCTTATTTTGGATTTTGAGAATCGCTTGCGACCATTTTATTGTGAAACGGGAATATTTAGTTGGTTTCATATCGTATTTGAAAATGGTTCCCAACATTGACGTAGTGAGCAAACAATATACCTTTGAAACGCTTTATTCACAAAAAGACTGTCGAATTTCGAACGCTTGTCTTGTTTGTTTCGAAAATATCCAGACCGTTTGTTTTCGTTTTGTTGTCACTGGTCACGCGTGACTGACATCGAATACATTATTCACTGTTAACGCATGCTCGATACGAAACGTGCAGGCCGTGAGCAGAGTGTTCTTTCCTCTTCCCGACTTATCAATGAAGATCGAACAGGGTAGGAGACCGGGAGATTTGATGACCAACTAGGGTTGATGACCAACTAGGAGGCTCTCGGGAAAGCGGGAGAGTTGGCAGGTATTAATAATGGCGTAGTACTCGAGATTCGAAGGGAAAGGCAGCAGATAAGAATTTGTTTGTTGTATTTGCGAGAAATAGTTCTCCTAAAAACCAAACGCCGCATTGTAGCAGTAATAACCTTCATCCAAAAAAAAAGGTTGTTTTGAAACGATATATGTATAAAGGGCGTCAAGGTCGTGGGTTGCGGAGGTGACGTTAAGCGGTTTTCTTTCTGAAGTTTTTTGCTATAAATGCTCTGGAACTATCATCATCTTTTGTATTTTCCAGCTTGGATGTCCCGTAAACAGTCCCGTAAGTACATTCCGAGTGGGATTGGTTAGGTACTTTTGCTTCGAGAAAATTTGAGGAGGTCCCTGTACGCGTGAAGTATGCGTGGTGTCGACGGAGCTTAGTAACCGTCTGCTTTCGTCACGGACGTGACCTGGGCCCTAGTAATGTTAACTGCCAAAAATGGCGGCAGGCCGCGCTATTTGTGTATTCTTCGAGGAAAAAAATATCTCTCTGCTGATTTGGATCAGCATTATCCTGGAGAATTATGCTTCAAAGTGTGAAATGTGGCATAAATCAAGTGTGTCAAGAGCAATAGACATTGTTTTATGGCTACAAACGTAAAGAATGTGGCGACGGGAAAGTGATCCCAAAATCGGGAAGATATGTTCGCAACACAACGAGAGATAATTTGGGACCACTTTTAAGTGAAATTATACTTGGTGACATGTGTTTTGCCTTAATTTTTGGCTGGAATTTTGGGCTCTTGTCTTCCTGAGCTGATCAGTACTGTTAGTCGGTCACCGTGCTAGCGAGTTCCTGTGTAGAAGGTTTCCGTTTTAGTTAACTCACAACAGTTATTGCATCCAGTATGTGTACTGTTTGACACTTAAATTATAGTTCCTTTCCTTTCCTTTCCTAGGCTAGACACCTGGGTTTAATGATCCTTTTTGAAAGAATTTCGCGACCAAATCTGAAATGTTCACGTGGATTTCATACATATCCCTTGTCATTTTGCTTAGTTGCTCACATCAAACAGAGGCCTGCAAAAGACTTGGTGTTTATTCAGTTCCCCAGTTCCAATGGTAAGAAGCTCCGGACCAGAACATGGTAAAATATCATGACATGCTGCAGCCGTGAGATACAAACCCCTGACAAGTGCCAGTCAACTGACATCTCAAAAGTGTCCTACAAGCTTGTTGCTGTGGTGGTGCACACTGGCAACAAGCTTTTCTCTGGCCACTATGTGTGTTACATGAACAGAAATTGGTCTTACTTTGAAGATGACACTCACATCAAAAGGTGTAGTACAATTGAAGCTATCAAATTGAATGAAAAAGCCTACCTGGTGTTCTATGAGAGGGATTTTTCTGATGACCTTCTGCTGGAAGTCTCAAAGGAATAAGTTCTTTCTCAATACCAAGTGACACTGAGCAGCAGCCTGTGAGATTACAAAGCCATGAAACAATCCAAGTCCAACATGGAAGACCCCCCCCCCCCCTCCCTCTCCTTGTTCTTTTATGTGAAAGAGCTCTGGTGTGATATAAGAAATCCAACCCTGTGTAGAACAGCAAAAGATGGAGACGTATCGATAAAAAGATGGAATTTTTGAGGGTGAAATGGGCGAACTTTCAATTTAGTTTATTTCATCTTGTCTGTTAAAAATGTAATGTAAATAAGCAATATTGTCATGTAAAATGGATTGTTAGTGATATTGCAGTGTTATTAGGAACACATTGTTATAACTATTTTGTATTTTGCTCTTATGTATTGTAATTTAATTAGCGTTTTCGTATAGTAATAATTATATGAATTGTGAGTAGTGCAGGTAGAAATAGTGTAAGTATAAGTAGTGTAAGGAGTATGTACAGTGTAAGTGCAAATGTAAGTATAACGTTAGTACTGTAAGTAGTGGAAGTGTTCGTCCTGTAAATAAAATTGCACGGGAAAAAAGGAGCAGAAAAAGATTACCCAGGTCTTCAGTACACACTAATATGTGAATCAGAGAAAGAGTAAGCCAAACTGATTGCAACATACCATCCCACAACACTCCAGAACATGTGGCTGGGAAGATGGAGACCATTATAGACTTTTGTCTGGGCAAGAAGAGGAAGGTTCCTGGCTGTCCAACGTCCTTCTTATCAATGTGGAGAAAGCCACTGCAGCCGGTAAAAATTAAAGTACACAATGTACCTACTCTCAACTCATAAATGCTTTTAAGAATGGCAACACCCTCCAGAGAAAAATATCTGAAGTACAAGTTTCATCAACTCTATAAAATATTCAAGATTCAGAGGTCATTCTTGCACCATTCAACCATGGCAGGCACTGGTGCCTAGTTTTTGTGAACCTGGAAGAGAACTTTTCAGTCTATCTGGATTCTCTGTAAGATGGTGCTGGTGCAAAATTGGCATTTTCTAGAAACCATAACTTCCCAACAATGTCATGTTGTGCCTCCATCAATGGGATCATTACTTGGACCTTGAAGAACTGGAAGTATTTTGTAATTCCTTTGATCTGACATTGCACAGCAGCTCAACAGTGATGAATGTGGGGTGTTTGTAGCCACATAGGCAAGTGCATTGCCCTAGGATTGCCACTTGATTTTACTCAAGATCAAATGGTCACTTTTCGTTACTCTCTCATACTCAACATTGCATGGAATTCATTGTCTCTGTACATGTACATGTGAAATACTCTGAAAAGCATAAAAATAAAATACCTCTATTAAAGTGCAAAGCCAAATGGAAAACCTGCAACGAAGAGGAAACACCAGTGCTCTGGCAAATCAACACTAAACAAAGCTGCCACTGCCACAAAAACAATTGGTTTTCGGAAAGCCCTAAATGGAAACTTGTTAGACAATCAAGCAGCCTGCGAGCACAGCCTCTTTTTGTCTTTTTCCTTACTGAGGAGGATGCTTCAACTGACTACACAACAACTGTGTCAGGGAAAGACCCAAACATTATCCTGTTGGACAAGGACACTTCAACTTCCAAGACAGGAAGTGGATCAGAAAATGCTTCAAATAAACCCCGGTTGGACATTATGGACAACCAAGAATCGACTGATTTTATAACCCTAACCCCCTGACAACCCAAACCAAGCTACAACTTACAACCCAAAAATTCTTTCAGATAAAGCTTCAAGAAAAACTATGCTGGGCAACCAAGATTGACAAGGCATTACACAACTAATGGGGCAGGGAAATCTACACTAAAATCGGTCAGACTTAGTATTTTATTCTGTCTAACACCAGAGTATTTTACTCGTCAATGGGGAAACCGCAGGAGTCAATGGGTTAATCACTTACTGAAAACCCATCAACCCTTTGACGCCTACACTGGTCTAGACTAGGTATTTTATTCTGTTTAACACCAGAGTATTTTATTCTGTCGAACCCCAGACGATCTTACTCATCAATGGGCAAACCCAAGGAGTCAATGTCTTAATGAAAATTCTCTCAACAGACCAAGTTCAGTACACGCACAAAAAAAATATAATTATTTCAGTCTGTAACATTTATCAGACCCTTTGAGATTTTGTTGTTGAACCTGCACAATTAGAGCATACAAATGATGGCTTGCGAGAAAACTAAAATGACTCCAATTAGGTGGTGTAACCCACACTGAATCTTCAGGACGATAAATGTTCGCTTGCATGAGCAAAATAACTCCCCTCTATCAGCTGAAAAAGATAACGAAAGAAATGAGATTGCAATTGTTTTCGTTTTAGGAAATTACAGAGCCAGATTTTCAAAATTCAAATCCATAATGGCCACATTCAGTACCCGCCAAAAATGAAAGACCACTTTCCTTTAGTTGGTGTCGCAAAGCTGGGGAAAACAAAGCAAATTTTTCTCAAAAGCAGTACATCGTGGACACAAATCACCGCAAACAGAAAGGCAACAAGATGGCCACCACTTCTATCCATGCACTTGCACCCAAGCCTCCGCAAAGTCTTGAGGATCAAATGACAATTCAGTCTCGTATACCGACAAATTCTGTGGATGACAACTTAGTGTGAGCAAAGCCCACACAATAACCCTGTGTATTTCATGTACACACATCTCCCTGCTGGTGCTCTGCCACTGCAAATGTACTTGTAGGTGTGTGGATTACATCTGGGTAATCACAGCATGTCATACGGCAATGCCTTGAAAAGGTACAAAATATGTTACCTCCACATGCCTTTGGTAGCAGAGGACCAAAAACAGGTCCAGACATTTTTATGACTGATGATGACTTTGGACACCTGGAAACAAGTAATAATACTGCTCTGTACTTTCCACTTCCTACAAGCTATCTGGCGTTGGCTATATAACTCCAGCAACAACATAAATAGAGATGATCGTCAACAATTGATGGGACATTTTCAAAAACTTGTAAGAACTTCTCCAAGCAGCAGCAGAATCTGTATTACAATGCAATTGATATGGTTACCTCAAAATATCCCAATTGTTACCAAGAGTATGAAAAAAGATCTTTAAAAGGGCAGCAAGAGTGGGCTCTTTGCCATTGTAAAAATCTAATCGCCAGAGGAAATAACTCTGACAATTACACAGAATCCATGATCAACATATTTAAGAGTGTGGTTTTACAACGAATGAGGGCCTACAATTTGATTGAACTCTTCAAGTTTATCACGGAAGACCTTCAAATGAACGACAACGACAAAACAGAATACCAGTAATAGCTCATACTTATCACACAAATTCTTTCCTTGGCCACTAAACCGTTTGTTATTTTTATGAATGTGTTATTTAAAGTGGATGTGTATTTTTAAAAGGTGGTTTAATGGGTTCTTCCTTTTTTCAGGAATGAAAATCGAATTTTTATTGTCAACTGGAATTAAATAACAATTATCTGCACTCTTTTGGACATAAAGAAAAAGTTGATTTGTTTTTTTGTTTTCCTCTAAAATGTAAGTATTCAGTCTGCAGCTTTTTTTACTTGCAGGTTATACGTATTTTGTTAATTTTATTTGTAGTTCTTGCCAGTGCATTTTTGCTCTACTCTCAAGAGGTGTTAGCAGATCTGTATAATAAGCGTCGTAAATTATTACCACAAATTGCGCGTTTCAAACCATCGACTGACCATCTTGCTTGGTAGTCTATTTTTATCACATACTTGTGTAAACGAGGATGCAATTTTATTCGAAAAGAAACAATAAGAACAATAAGATTTACCCTAGTTGGCAGAGCCTCAATAACGATACAAAACAGGGCATGAATGGAACAAGAGTAACCTTTCGTTACTTTGCGTGACATAAATATTTACCAGGTTTGAAGGTGAAAAGTTCAACAACATCTTGCATATGTATGCCTCCAGAAAATGAGTTCACAATGAAACGGATAGCATTGGATAACATTATGGACTCAAACCTTGCGTAGCTCACTGAAGTGCAAGTAAGTACTGCTTTAGGTAGCTTTCTTTCGGTAGTAACCGTTCATTATGTGAAATTATGTCTTTGATACCGCACAATTGACGCACATTCAGTTTTCGTTTTTGAGCATATGTATACTGATTTGGTTTGAAATTCTTTGAAATTCTGTCATATTTTTGCTCTTCTACTAGCTTTCAAAAGGGTGCTATTGAAATGAAACGGTCCGCCAAGTCGTACATGCATTTCAGTGAAACTGGCACTGCATGCGTTTTGTAATGTAATCAATTACAAAAATAATTATCGATACCTTTCGCATTACAGTGAAGTACATTTCTTGCACCTAAAATATTAACTTGTCGTGTGAATCACGATCTCTTTTGACAGAAAACTGAACAGATTTAATATCGTATTAATTTCAGTTTTGACATCGTGATAGAAAAGACTCACTTGCATAAACCAGTATAAATTAAAATGTGTTTGAATTGAGTAATATATAGTTCACTTGCGGATATTTGCCCTCAAATACTATTTTCAGTCACTTTTAATACTTCTGACATTTTTTAAAGCTTTCCAAGCTACAAAGCCGAAAATTAGTCAGTTCGACGATTCTACATGAATAATTAGCATCAGCTTGCATTCAAATTTCGCGTCATTTAGCTCGCTCAGGTTACAAACATTTCTGATATTTTCGGAGAAAAGCGTTCCGAGTTCGAGCATAAAACTTCACACAGAAAATGAATAATAGCAATATTTAGAGAATATGAAGTAAAAAAAAATTAAGAATGAGGTACCAGGTACATTTTTATCCCGTCAAATATCACCCATTTTCCGCCGCCATGTTATGCGGTCTTTGAGGACTTTCTTTAAAGAGCTTATAAAATCACAATTTTAACATTTCCGTAAAAAGTATCGAAGTAGAAATGAACAAGAATAGTTGTTCTTAGTTTTTGTCAAGTTTGGTGCCAATTGAATTCATTTAAATACTTCACCGTTGCTTTGTTCTCGCAGCAAATTTTGGACAATTTGTCAAACAGAAAACCACACTTTAACCGCGTTTTCAAATTTTTGCAAATTTCTAAAAAAAATAAGAATCGCTGGAACTTTTAAATGTTGTTCTTGAAAATAGTTCACTAAAGGGTATCTTTGGGCAAAATATGAGCTATCCGCCAAAATGGTCGTTCACAGACGATTCTCGATTCTTACAGGCAGTCGTTCTTAAGCAAAGCCGTCTCAAAACCTATAGTTTGGAAACGCTAGATTGACTATGTCTTTTCCCTGTGGGACATGAGTAAACCGGACATAGCGACTTCCATCGAACAAGCAAATTTACATCACCCTACGATTAAATTCACGGCAGAAATATCTGCCACTGAAACTGTGTTTCTAGACACAATAGTTTACAAAGGAACGAGATGCAAGGATCAAAAAACACATGTTAAACCAAGGAAGATCTTCCAATATACGGATTTCACCTCTTTGTCAGCCACCAAGGAATAAAAGGTGAAGCCTTATGAATCCTCAAAAGACACTTTCAAGGAAAGCATTTGAAAATTTAAAATACGTTTTCGGGATAGAGGTTACCCACACAATTTGGTAGAAAAACTACTATCAGAAATCAAATTGACAAAGAGGGACTCCGTGCTTAAAGGAAATACCAAAACAAAAACAAAAGCTTTCAAAGTGTCAAACCTGAAACAAGTTTTACTCAGAAAATGTCAACCCCTACTTGGCCAAATCTTTAAAGAGCCATGGCACCTATTATTTGAAGTAAAAACTAACGGTAAAAGCGCGCGACGTTTCGACCGAACTTCGGTCATAATCAAGCCAAAAGTGAAGATCGATAAAAATGTTTGCATTAGTATAAATATAAAACAAAGAAGTGAAAGTATGTTAAGTTTGAAAATGTAAAAAAGGGGTGTAAAAAACATGCAAAAATAACATAATTCAAAACGAAAAAAACTTTCTCACAAATTGAGTCTGACTGTACATGGAGACTTGGTCTCAGTTCATTAACAACTAAAAATAAAATAAATGAGGCAGTCAAACTTGTTCTTGCACTTTTTTTAAGATGGTAAAATTCTTGGTAAGATCATTGGGCATATAAGAACATTTCACACGGAATTGCTTTCCAATAGAGGAAGACGCATTCTTGTGCTAGTCTACGCGTTGATGCAAAGGCCACCGCAAGTAACCAACATAACCTGCATCACACAGGTTACATTTAAATTGATATACAAGGAATTGTTGGTTGACAATAGACTGCTTGACTTCAGACGGTTTGAGATGTTGTTTGATCTTGTGGCTGACAAAAGTGGGCTGGAAGGTCACTTGAATATTCTGGCTCAGCTCTTTGAGTTGCGCTCTTACTGTAGAGTATGCGAACACCTCTTGTAGGAATGTTTGTCATGTATTCTATTCGTATAAATTAGGTAGCTATTTGTGGTCACTAGTCCCTCTTTCACCTTTGATCGAATAAACTAGTGTGTTCTCTCAAGTGTTGTCTCTTCCTCCGAATCGACGTGGTGTCAGAAGTAAAGTACTACATTGCACGGTTTCCCTGATACATTAGCTATGTTTTCGTGGTCTTCAACATGGCAGACGAACTTCGCAAACCCGAACCGCTTAGCTTTGAATCTCGTGACAGTATCGCCGTATTGAAAAGAAAATTCGCTGAAATTTGCGCCCCTTGTGGAAACGTTGTTAAGGAAAGACATAAATTTAACACAAGAACGCAGATGCAAGGCGAGCAGTTTCAGTCCTTTGCAGCTGATGTGAGAATAGATCATTTTACAGTTGTAGATAAGTTACCTGGCCTAAGAATGGAAGCGAGGCTGCCGGTGACCCTGCTTTGATACAAACCTTTGATTTATGCTTTTCTAATGTTAATGCAGACTACATAGGCTACAATCTTGGACAAAAAGGGTTGAGAATATTAAAAACAGGGGTTATTTTGCGCACTACGTCCTGAATATCGCACATTATTAGTGATCGCCCTCCCCCCTACAACCAATGTTGATAAGCCCAGGTTCGACATGCTTTGTTTCGTCTAGCAACATTGATCAGGGGGATGGGAGCAAAAAGAGATCTTATTTTTCATACTCGTGATCAGAGTTTAGTCCAAAAGTAGAATTTTCTCAACAATTTTGTCCAAGATTGTAGGTCACTGAGCCAACAACCGTAAAATGGCCTATTGTAGCAACCACGTATGAGAACGGTACTCTAAAGGAAGAGCTTATCCGTAACAAAATAGTTCGGAGTTGCTTCTTCGTTCGTCAGGAAGCAGCTTTTGAAAAAAGAGAGGCCTCACACTCGAACGCGCCAATGAAATCGGTACCATTAACGAATTCTCCGACAGATACAATTCCAAGCTCTCGCTCGAGCGTTTACAAAGATGAAGTCCACAGCGTTGGCAGAGGAGAAAAGGTTTTCGCATCGAAAGAAGCATCAAAGCCTGACGTCCGTAACTGCAAGAATTGTTGCGGAGATCATCCAGCAAAGCTGAAATCTGGCCCAGTGTTCGGTAGAAAATTTCTTCATTGCGGAAAACCAAACCATTTCAGAAAAGTTTGCAAGTCGTTCTAACAAAGCAAGTACCCGTCGAGGTACTAGTAATTTGACGTGGTCAACGAAATCTCTCCCCAGCTTCCTAATGATCAAGGCGAAGATGATTTGTATGTTATTGATTGAAATTAATGGCAAACGAATGGAGCTGAGAATTGACACTGGTGCCAAATGCAATGTCGTTACATTGGATTTATTTACAAAGCTCAGCCATGGAAATAAATCTCTCAAAGGTGGTGCAATTGGTTGCTAATGGTGGTGATACGTTATCCACACTCGGTGCTACAAGTTTCGACTGCCATTTGAAGTGTACGAAACGCAACTTGGAATTTCATGTTGATGACAGACTAGTAACACCTCTGCTTGGTCTCGCGGATTCTTTAAGCGTGGATTTGGTTCAATTGCACAGCGAGGTCCATGAGGTTGATATTGTTGATGCCCTTCAAGCAGCCGTTTGAGACGAATACAGTGATTTATCAAATCCAAGCGTATGTAGCAAAAGGCCTCTTACGATCGTGGCGCGAAACCTCTTCCACCTCTCAATCCTAAGCAGGTTGTGAGACTTCAGACCAGCAAAAGCTATGAGAAAGTTGGTATTGAGAAAGAACCCACTGCAGACCCGTGGTCCCACATTGTGAATGTTGGAGACAGAGAGAGAGAGAGAGAGACAGAGAGAGAGAGAGAGAGACAGAGAGAGAGAGTACCGCAGAAATTGCAGACATCTTCAGGCTGTTCCAGAACGTGCCCCTGCTCCTCCTGAAGCAACGAATTAGAATGTTCCTGCTTTTCCTGTAGCAGTCAGTCAGGGCGCTTCTCCTTTCTCCTCTGTTGTGTCTCACCCGTGACACCTCCCAAGTCTCCACGGCCTCGTCATTCTCCTGTAAGGTCCACCTGTCAGGCCCGAGACTCCAGTTAAGTCTCTATCATAAACGTCTACGGAAGATGTTTCTGCTTCCAGTTGCCCCTCGCGTCCCTATGCTCAAAGATCACTTGTTGTCACTAAGTCTGGACGGATCTCAAGACCAAATACCAGATATCACTATTTTGTTACTTGATTGAAGAAACTCGTTTAAGTTCTATTCTTGGACCGGATTAGATTTTAACTACTAGGATTGATGAACTACGAATTACTTTTAAATGAAGGGGTAGTTTCTAAAGAAACTGTGGTGCTGCGTCGGTGGGGAAGTAGTATACAAAAATTTGGTTTTATCAACGGAGTTGATAATGTAAATTGGCCACCGTACAGAGATTCTAAAAGCTGACGTTTCGAGCGTTAGCTCTTCGTCAGACGAAGCTCTGACGAAGGGCTTTGTATACGAATTACTTTTAGTGTAATTAGTTTCGTTCGTTTTCTTTTAGCGTGCGCTTATTTATTAACTTCGTTCGGCCGTCTGCATTGATTTGTTTTACGAAGGGGGATGTAGAATATGTGTGAACCTCATGTAGGAATGTTTGTCATGAATCATGTATTGTTTTCTATTCGTATAAATCAGGAAGGCATGCGTGGTCTCAAATCCCTATTCCACTTTTGATCCAATAAACTAATGTGTTCTCTCAAGTGTTCTTTCTTCCTCCGAATCGACGCTTACAACATCGGCTGAAGTGACCGTCCAGCCCACGTTTGTCCGCCACAAGATTAAACAACACCTGAAACCGAGCGACGTCAAGCCGTCTATTTTCAACCAACAATCCCTTGTTTATCAATTCAAATGTGACCTGTGTGATGCAAGTTATGTTGGTTACACGCGGTGGCATTTGCATCAACGCGTAGACGAGCTTTCGACGTCTTCCTCTATTGGAAAACATTTCCGTGTGAAACATTCTTATATGTGCCCAATGATCTTACCAAGAATTTTACCATCTTAAAAAAGTGCAAGAACAAGTTTGACTATCATTTATTTATTTATTTATTTTTTAATGAACTGAAGTCTTTAATGTTTAGTCAGACTCAATTCATGCGAAAGTCTTTAAATCATTTTTAACCATGTTACTCTTGCATGTTTTTTAAAACCCCTTTTCCACATTTTCATACTTTACATACATTTACATCTTTGCTTTATATTTAAACTTATGCAAAAAAAATTATCTTCACTTTTGGCTTGATAATGACAGAAGTGCAGTCGAAACGTCACTCGCTGTTACCGTTGGTTTTTACTTCAAATTGCTTTCAAAAACCTTTGCTTGTACGCATTTATTATTTCCTACAAGAAAGGGAAAATCCTTCAAGGATCTGCTCGTTAGAGCAAAACTATAAAAAGTTCTATACACGTTTTCACACAGGAAGGGAATCAGTGTGGCCTGTCACCCCTTACGTTACTTATCTTAAAAACATATATTTGGCGCAACCTCGTTCCCAGGGTCTCTTTGTCTTTGCCTTCTCAACGACAATGGAGACCCTGGGAACATGGACAATATTTCGCGTACTTGTACTTGTATTTATTTAACTCTAAAATTTCCCTACTCTTAACCTCAATTACCCAAAAAGGTAACAAAAATATTAATGCCTATTACCCTGATGAACTGAGCAGATCTTGAAAAGCCCCTTGGTGTTGAAGTTGGAGCTGTGAATACGAGCAAAGGCTTTCCACTTGGTCACTTCATAATTGCTCCTTGGCGTTTGCATAGAGATTCCAATTCGCGGATTTGACTTGTTGTTGCAGTCCTGTACAACACAGCGACAAGCTGGCATATTTGCCAATTTTTTTTTTTTACAAACGATGAGCATGTACAACGGGATACTTTTCCAAATGTGGCTGTCACTCCGCCTCAGAGCACTTTGTTTTTGATGATATGATGATGTCACGGACTCCCTGGGATCTTACTGGGACAAGTAATGGCGGTTGCTCGTTCTCGAAAAGCATGCATCGAAAAAGTGCACTTTCATTTGGAATTTCCAACTCAAATTTGGCAGGCGTAATTATTGGCCTTCAAAGGTCACGAAAAGCAAAAAACAAGAAAAAGTCAAAATTTCTTCTCAGTAGCATTTTAATTATACAAATTTCTCAAGAGTAGAATTTACTGAGAATGTACTTGAACTTCCCGCAATTTCTAATACCAACTTTTTCTAATACCTGAAAGTCGTAAAGTACACCCTTGTGCCAGAGATATGGAGAGCATTAAATGAGCGGGAATTAATCAAATAGTATCCCAGAGCTTGATAGAAGGTGTCTTAGGCATTGCGCTGATTAGTGGTTATAAGGGCCTCTTCATATGAGCCCGGCTGGCTTGGTTTCCGAGTTGTTGCTTTGTCTCTAAAACCTTGTTTGTAAAAGCTTCGATGTGTTCGCATGAGAAGGCAGGTTGGCTCGGTTTCCGAGATCTCAGTAATGGGCTGAAAATTTTGCCATATGAACACTTCATCCCCGTTACGGACAGTACCGAGTTTTTACTTCTCTTTTCTTCGATAATGAAGCTTAGATCAGTTTCATTTGATAGTCAACGTAAAGTCAAAATTAATTTGAGGTTGCTTAAACAAAGAAAATCGAGAAATTCTCGCTACTCTTGTTTGTTACATTTCACACCTGAATTGGTCGCGTCACAAAAGTTTCATCTCGGAAAGTGGGCTTAAAGTTGCTATATGAACAGAAACCAATTTCATCTTAATAACCAATCCATCTCGATCAACCGGGATCATGTGAAGAGCCCAATAACCGTATGATAACATTGTCAAATCACTGTGGATATGTAACTATCAGTCCACTGGGCAATTTGACAATGGTTCGAACGAAGTTATCAACAAAAGGAGTAAAGCAGATGCTACACTGTACTTTGTTTGGGGCATGTATTCGTCACATTCTTAATTTTCCCAAACAAAAAAAGGCAAAAGTAAAGTCATCCTAGGTAGGGTCACAGATTACCAAGTATGTTGCTATGTTTTTATTTCTGTTCAATTTAAGGAAACCTTGCATTCAGAAAGCCAGCAATTGCTACAGGATTGGTTAGTGGAGGTGACCGTACAGTAGATGGAAACCTCGGGACTGCGATGAAGCTGTTGTGGTGGCAAGTTGACTTGGGAAAGATGGTGCCAGTGAATGAAGTGATCTTCTACTGCGATACTCCCTATTTTCATTATTCGGTCGTGGTCAGATTGGGTAAGGTGGCTAAAAACATAGATATTTACCTTTTCTGTTCTCAGCTGACAAGGAAAAGAAGGAAATACAGTTGCACTGTGACCATTCCTTTCATGAAAGATTCAACCATGGTGATTTTATTCATAAAGTAATTTTCTTGGTAGAAATCTTTAAACCATTCTCCGTTTTTTTTTTTTTTATCCCTTGTTTCTAAAGGAAACGTGTGTACCCATGCAGTTGTTCAAAGGCCGGATAGCTTTGTCCGTGTATGCTTGTCCAAATGTGACAAAATATCAAGACTGCCAATTTCATGTGTCAACTATACATTTATAAATAAAGTTTCCTATATTCATATCAAATTGTCAGATGTTTATGTCAAACGATATAATTAGACATCAAGTTTTTTTAATGTTCATA
>NC_090893.1:38315803-38350803 GCF_036669925.1 Montipora capricornis
TTCATTTATTCCTTTCCATATATTTTGCATATTATTTATATTTTCCCGAAGAAATCAAAGTAATATTGTTTTTTACTCAAACAAATAAGATTAGTAATTTTATTTCTATATTATATTATATTATTTTATTTTATTTTATTGTATTTTATTCTATTATATTTTATTTTTATTGCGTCTTTCAGCTTAGTTATTTTCACCGGTATCCTCCAAAGGACTGGAAGAGTTCTGGAGTAACTCCAGTTTTCAAACGTTGACCCAGCAAATTACAGGCCTATCTCTGTGCTTTCTGTAATAGCTAAACTTTTTGATAAGGCCATTTTCAATTTGACATATAAATATGAGTTAGTAAAGCCTCAGTCTGGGACACAATCGCCGATAGGTCTGCGCCACGTAGCAGACATATGCAAACATTTGTCCCTGTCGTCTGAGGCGATCTGCGGCGATCTGTGGCACACGGTCGGGAAAGTTGAATCTAGTTCTACTTTCCTGACCATTACGACGCTTCCGACTAAGACAATTTTAAATGGAAACGCGTGTCTGAGATGATTTCTGTCCTATCGGCGACACACTATTGTTCGCCTTGAAACACGTCCAGTCAGACTTGAAGTGGGCGCCTTTTTCTCCTCACTTCGCAGAGGATTAGTGGTACGCTTGTCTGCGGTCGCTTAAGATTTAACTGGAAACATTTACCTTCGGTGTTTACGATCATCTGCAATTAGACCGACGCAGACAGCTTCCGATAGTCACAAACAGTTACAGATCATGTGGAAATCAGGATTAATATGGAACAGTCTCACAGCTGAGGCTAAGCAAGTCTCACTACTTCAAATAGTTTTATTCTGCTATTGCAAATTAGAAATTACTTTTATAGTACTTAATATAAGATATTGCAACGAATGATTTTAGGTACTCCTGGACATTACATTTGTTGGATACATTAAATGCACACGGCTCTTGAGAGGACCTTTTTTTAGTGAAAAGGGTTCCACGGTTCAATAAAGTTTTGTTGTTGTTGTTGTATCGGCAATCTGGACTTGAGAAGAGGCCATCCTTTGGAATCTCCACGGAGCATTCAGAGAGGGTGTGTAGCTAGCATAAACGGATATTTCCGGGTTACTTGGACGTTCTTCAAGAACCCTATACCATCGTGGCAATTTCTTATTTGGGAGCCAAAGACAAAATTTCTCTAATCATGTCATACAACGCGGCATCTGTTATACTGCTATACTGTGCTCATTGTCCGTTTCCTGGTTGTTATGGCTGTACAGTCTTTTCAGTCGCAACGAGATTTGTCTTAAGGCGTTTATCAGCTGCTCAATGTCATTACTGAGAGTGAGAGTCACCTGGTGAAAACGTGTTTCGATGACTGGGTGCGTTGATATGTTACTACCTTGTAAAAGTTTCTTTGTACTGCTCTACTCTACTCTTCGCGACAAGTCGTCATCGCGGGGTACATTGTGAACAAAGACAAGATCAGTTTTCGAAGAACTCTTCTGCGTTTAGAATGAAGAGATTCGTGGCCACCATATGTTGTTTATTGTACGGCTCATTCTCAGACTCCCGCTTCCTTTTTGAAATGCTCGGCACCAGGCTTTCTTGATTTGAAAAAATGTTAACGTTAACTTGACATGAATTTTAGTAATGAAAAATGAAAAAGTCGGCTTGATATAGGCATAGTTGCATTGGTAAAGGAAAGTCGTTTTGACATGAATATATGGCAACTTGACATGAATATGAAAAACTGTGAAAAACTTGATTTATAGAGATATCATTTGACATAAATCATTTGTCAATTTGATATGAATATGAGAAACTTGATTTATAAATGTATAGTCAACACATGAAATTGGCAATCCTGATATTTTGTCACATTCGGACAAGCATACCGGTGGATAAGTCACTATCTAACAGTTTCAGTCTGTGCAATAATTTCAGTATTTCCTCCTGTAACCATGAATATGCACACCCTAAGAACATTTAAGTAAGGGTGTGTACGAAAACCTTGGAGAACGTTTAACGTAAGGCCCATTAGGCCAGAGCTTATCCTGGTTTCTGTAGCATGAAGCGACTACGAGTATTTGTACTCCTCCTCCCCTCCCCCCCTGGTTGGGATGCTAGTCCATCGCAGGGCTACCCCCACCATTAAATTTGCCGGTACCCATTTATAGACCTGGGTGGACTTAGGCACCATGAGAGTAAAGTGTCTTGCCCAAGAACACAACACAATGTCCCCGGCCAGGACCCGAAGCCGGGTCACTCACTCCGGAGTCCAGCTCCCTACCCATGAGGCTACAGCGCCTACCACCGTTCAAAGTGAACTATATTTTACATTTTGGATAGTGACGTATCCACTGGATAGAGTTATACAGCAATTGAGCAATTGGGGTCTGATCTACCGAACAAAATAACTGGGTAAAACTATGTTTACTTGGCTTTTTTTTTTGGCTTTTTTTTGGCTCTTTTTCAGCGAATAACTCAGAGCTGAGAATCGGACAGTATTTTACCTTTTAATCATCTGAGTAACGTTTTAATTTTCAAATGATAGCTGAGAATTTTGTAGTTACTGTCAGCTTATAAAAATATAAAATAAAGTTTGTCTTAGCATCTTGTGGATATCATTCACAAATAAGCTGGCTGTTAGTGGCATTAACCTTTACATAAGGTTGCTATGTGTTTCAAAGCTTGCATTACTTACAGCTACATAGTTATCCAGACTCATTTTAAAACAAGTTAAAGTGCTTCATCACCATTTTTTTTTGGTAGTTGGCAATAGCGAATGGGAACTGAATTTTATTCTCTTTCACTTGGTTTTAATTTGCATTAAGTTGTTTGGTGTTGAAGTTAATTAATGGTTATTATCGATACCTATGTTGTCTTTTAACCTCAATTTTCATCTGAATTTTTGAACATCTTTCAACAAGTGGGATGTGTGGGGGAGACAACTAGGCCCACTATATAGTGATGACCTTTCTTGAGTTCTAGATTGTGGATATATTCAGTATCTTTGATGTTTATTTTGTTAGAATGCGACAAAATTGTATGGTTAGTTAATTCAAGAGATAATAATAAGAAGTAGGCATTTATGTAGCGCCTTTATCCAATGTCCAAAGGCGCTTTACAACAATAAAAATCAAAATTAAAAACAGTAAAAGTTATAATAAATGCTGGTAAAAAATTGACCCAAGAAAAAAAAAACGTGTCAGTAGTAAGTCCTAGTAACTATACTTGAACAAATAAGTCCTAACCTTAAAGATTAACTTTATATCTAGTGGCAAAACGTATTCCATAATTTAGGAGCTGCAACGGAAAAAGCTCTACCACCATAACTCTTGACATTGTATCGAGGAACATTTAAAACATAATTATCAGATGATCGAAGCCTGCGAGTAGCAATAAAAAGCTCAAGCGTATCACACATACATTTATACAGGGGAGCTAAACCATTGAGAGCTTTATAAGTTAGGAGCAATTTATCCTGTAAACTATACGCTTCTCAATCGGTAGCCAATGAAGCTGACGTAACTGGGTAGTATTTACGACCACCAACAACCAACCGAGCAGCACAAATCTGAAGGTGAGACCAATAAGTAGCGAATTACAGTGGTCCAAGTAACAAACGCGTGAATTAGGGTCTAACTATTCGATAGAGACAACTATCGCGTAATTCTAGCAATATTCCTAATGTGAAAAAAAGCAGATTTACAAATGGCAGCGACGTGAGACTAAAGTGTCATGTCATCGAAGACGGTTCCCAAATTTCTCGCGGATGAAGTAGGTACCACATGCTCATTGCCAACAAGTAAAAGATCAAGCTGTGGGTGAGGGCAGTGTCGCGCTCCAATGACTAGCACCTTCATTTTACTGTTATTAAGCTTAAGCTTATTAGATATCATCCACTTATTTATATGACTAATGCAGGCCTCAATGCAGGAAAGAGCAGAAAGTTTGTCAACCATCGAAGATGACTCAAATTTGGGTGTCGTGTCATCTGCACAGAAGTGAAAACACATCTCGTGAAATCTAACTTTGTCCCCCAACGGTGACGTGTACAGTAAATAGTATACCATCTTCACTGTCAATACAACCACTGACTACCTTTGAGATACTAAGTTATGGGAAGTGAGATTTTGTCACCGCCTTCCGCTCTAAAGCAATCGAAACGGAAAACAAAAAAGACACCACAACAAAACTCAGAAAATAAGCAACTCCCCTTTCCAAGACATGATCATATAAACTTGTAAGAGAAAAACCTCCCAATTCGTTTGTGACGCGAAACAGATTTGTTACTGAAATTGCCGCAGGAGGATCCCCTGCAACCGTTGAAGCGCTGTCAACCAAGGCCGAAGCAACATGGGACATCTGTATGACCGTTCCTGTTTGCATGTAGTCTTCGGTAGTCTGGTGGGATTTCCACCACACATGCCTAGCTACATTTTCTGGGGAAGCACTTATGAGAGACGTAGTTATCGAACACCCGCTACGGAAGCGGTGCACAATTTCACCATTATGTATTCTGAGTGTAGCCAAGTGGAGGGATAGACGATTAGCAATCGCAGAGCCGATGAATGGTTTGTTCGACGCGGCGCCCTTCTTGTTGGTGGAACGGAAGAGATAGCAGTCTTTAAGGAAGAGGTCCGGCACAGCTGGTGGAATGACCCTCCCAATCGCAGCAAACAACTTCGCGATGGCAGTGCTTAAGACCTTTCAGTTTGTCCGCAAAAGAAAAGAGGGGCTTGACCTAGGATAAGATGGGGAAAAAAAGGGAATGACGAGCTATGCTAAGGTAGACCCCAAACAAAAAGGGCATAGGAAAAGAAAAGGGAGGGCAACACCCGCCAGCCTGGCTGGACCAGGAAGCCGTCCTGAGACAGGTTATAGGGAGTGGTTAAGAATTCCCTTCTGGTACGGCAAGGAGCGAGAGGGGAAATAAGTCTGACTACAAATAATAATAGGAAGAAGAAGAAGAAGAAGAAACCAAAAATAAACGGGACTATATGAGTTTCATGAAACACATTTAAATAACGCCACGTATTAACCAAATCTGGGTATAACACTCCTAATTTTGTTTACGGTGGCCGGAACTGCCCCTAGATTGAGAGTTACAAGACCTTCCAAAGTGGCCTCGCTTGCCACAGGAGAAGCACACAGGGCGCTGGCGACGTGGATACGGATAAAATCATGGCCTTTCACCTCTAGGAAGTTATTGGGGCAGTGGTTGCTTGAGAGCCTTTTGAATTTCCTTGGCTATCGTCACCTCTTCTTTATCCCCTACCAATTTGAGAAGGAACGGCTAAAATGAGGGATCAAGCAACAGAGGCCGGGTTTGCCGCAGGACGGTACTAAATCTGGACGCTCTTTCGTCTAATTTGTCCCTGGCGACGTCGACCAATTGCTAAAGACCTGCGAAGGCGATAAATTCCTGATGGACGTGCCAAATGCTGACGTAGAAGAGACAAAGAGGAATCAACAGATCCAGCGTCGTGTAACTGGCGAATAGCCGCAAGCTCTTTTTTTTTTTTTTTTTTTTTTAAGGAGGGTAAGTCGTCTCCAGCCTTCTCCTGAAGGAAGGCAAGAAAGTGAAAAATTACACGAGCGAAAGCGCCGATAATTCTCTTTTAAACAATAAACACGGACCAAACACACAAAAAAAACTCGTATGAAGCCATATGGAAACACGAATGAACTCTTCTTCAGGCCAAACAGGTTACCCCATTCCTTGTAAAGTTAACACACCACCAACTCTCTCTCAGGTCGAACACACAACCAAACTCTTTTTCAGGTCGAACGTACGACCAAACTCTTTCTCAGGTGGAAAGCAGGACCAAACTCTTTCTTAGGTCGGACACACGACCAAACTATTTCTGAGGTCGAACACACGAAGGGGGCAAAGTGAACGGAATAGCGAAAACGAAACAACTACAGAAAGAAACGAGCGGGGCGACACCACAGAGGGACACATAGCTGGCAAGACTTGGCAAAGCACGCGGTAGACATGTTAACTAAGGACCTGGGCCATGAGAGTGAAAAACATAACCTCGCCAACCTGAACTTGGGCAGCCGCAGCGCCCAGTGGCGCTTGAGGTTGTTGTGCTTGAGCTTGAACCTATTGGTCCTGTACTAACGGCTGTCCTTGTCCTGAGCGCTGAACTTGTATACGGTTAGCCAAAGCTTCAGCATTAGGTTCCGCGGGAATGGCCATAATGAAGTGCTGCAGCCTCGGCGACGAGAGACTCAAAGTTCAAAGCAAAAAATTCCACACTGGACCAGAACGGCGTAACTTGGCGAAAGAGACCGAAAACCAGAGAAGGTTTGCATAAATAGGCAAATGAGTTTCCTGGGGACTTGAATAGCATTGTCTCCTAAACCCTGAGGTGTTACAAGGAGACCGGCGTTGCGGGCAGGCTAAATCCGTGGATATTTTGACAGTGAAAGTACAAATAGGTTTTAAGACTGAGCCTTGAGGAACAACACAAAAAAGATCTCCACTGGTGGACTTTCCATCCCGAACCATCAAAAACTGCTTTTCATTACTGAGGTGAGATTTAAACCAGGAAAATTCTTTGCCCCTTAATACCGAAAGGACGTGACAATTGCTATGAAAGAATAGAATGATCAACGTTATCAAAGGCTGCAGATAGATCTTACAAAACAGTGCGGATAACAGACCGACGACTATCAATAGCTCGCAGGATATCATTTTGAATTCTAAGCAAAGTTGTTTTAGTACTATGCAATTTCTTGTATGCAGACTGAAAAACTTCACCTAGATCATTATTTAAAATATAGCTGGTTAACTGATGAGCAGCAGCCTTTTCAATTAATTTGGAAGTAAACATTAGATTCGAAACCGGTCGAAAATTACTAAAAACCTGAAAGTCAGAATTCAACTTCTTCAATATATTAAAGGGATCAACAGCGCTTCCTTGTGAACATCCGCAACAGTTCCTGTCTCAAACGAAAGATTCATCATTTTAGTAATCACGGGCAGAAGGTCAGGAAGGCAGAATTTTAGCACACACAGAGGAGCTGGATCCAAAGCACACTACTTTATAGAACCACTCTTGATAAGATGTTTCACTTCTTCAACCGACACCTCTTCAAAGATGGTCAACTGAAAAGGGCAGTGGACTGAGTCTGAGAGGAAAGGTGCCGCATCGCAAGCATCACTAGAGAGGTTATTACGGATATTTTGCTATTAAAGAAATCTGCGAATCTCTCGGCTCAATCCACATTAGAAGAAGGAGGATAGCTCAGTTCAGCTCTCTTGTGCAGTAATTTATCCACAGTTTAAAAACAGTTTTTACAGTTCCAGACATTTTTTTTTTCAAGGCTTAAACCCATTAAAAAGCCTATTTTCGGATTCCTGTGCTGTTTTGAACGAGCGACGAAGTCCTGGGCTAACGAGGTAGCAGGAGTAACTCACTTCACAATCACGCGCTATGCTACTGACACAGTAAGTGACAGTATAAGTTCTGTTATGTATTAAGTAATATTGTATGAAACTCCCTCCACAAACAATTCACCATTTCACTACCAACAAAGCTACAACTTACTCCAGCTACGTCACAGGTCCCAGTCCCCCTTCACGCTCGATCAAATCTGGGTGTCCCAAAAGATCACTAACGACGAGGAATCCTGGAATAATTTTTGAACAATTTTATCGGCGCACCATTAAACTTTTCTTCTAAAAGATAAAAAAAGGGTGATAGGCACTTTAAGACGAGTTGTTAAATTAATGGTTTCTTTTGTTCCCTTGGCTAGGTACCAGTGAAGGTACTAGACTATAAAGTGCTACTAAATTTGTGTATTTGCTAAAGAATATGTTTAATTAAGCTTTCATTACTGGTGAATTCAGCTTTATTGTAAGGGGTTTTCATGTCCACAAATGATAGAAGTCTTCACAGCTCTTTAGAAGTAAAGATAGGTTCTTCGATAAGGTTCTAATAGCATTTGATATTAATAACAGTTCTAGGCCCGGTTCTCGGTTCTACGTCTTTTACTTTTCTTGATTTATATCAATGATATATAGCTCTCTTTTTATTTATTTGCTGATGATACAAACCTGCTGGATGCTGACAAGGATTTGAAGTCACTAGAAAGCGTAGTCAACATCGAATTGCAGAAAGTCCGTGACTTGGTAAATGCAAATAGGCTGACCGTAAATGCAAAAAAAAATCAAATATTGTCCGACATTTCTAGACCATCACAAAAGAAGCATGTGAGAGGCGCAGTGGCCTCATGGTTAGTGCGCTCGACTCCGGATCGAGTGGTACGGGTTCGGGCCCTGGCCGGGGACATTGTGTTGAATGTGTTCTTGGGCAAGACACTTTACTCTCACGGTGCCTCTCTCCACCCAGGTATATGAATGGGTACCGGCAAAAATGCTGGGGGTAACCCTGCGATGGACTAGCATCCCATCCAGGGGGGAGTAGAAATACTCCTAGCCGCTTCATGCTAAGGAAACCGGGGATAAGCGCCGGCCTGATGGGCCTTTCTAGGCTCGTAACAGCGGATCTTACTTTTACAAAAGAAGCTTAACTATCACATTAATATAAGGATAATTATATAACAATACCTCAAACAGTGATACTTCTCTTGAATGTAAAGATTATGTAAAGTTCCTTGGAGTGCTCATCGATAAAAAGTTGACCTGGAAATATCATACCCATACCAATTATATTGTCTCTAAAATTAGCAGAGTTATTAGAATTATTGCACGATTCAGGCACTCCCTTCCCTTTAAATACTTTAATCAAAATTTACCGTTCTCTGATTTTCCCATATACTTACTATGGAATTGCTGCCTGGGGCCATGCTGCACAGGTTTATTTGAGGAAGATCTTTATCTTACAGAAACGAGCTCTTGGGCTAATGTGATTTGCTGATAATACATCTCATGCTATTCCGTTAATGTTTTCGTCCTCAATATGTTTTATTTTTAAACAGTATGTTCTGTTATGCACTACATATCTATCAATTCTGCACCTGAGAATATCTGTGATCTTTTCACCTGTTCATCCGGCATTCATTCATTTAACACTAGATTTTCTGATGTTGGTAACTTATATGTTAATAAATAAAGACTGAGTATTCGACTTAATTCGCTTTTCATTTTCGGGGCTAAGCTATGGAATTGCCTGAAGCCTGACTTGCGCAAACTTAGGGAAAAAAAAATTTAAAAATAAAATTCACCAATTTTTACTTGTGGTGCTTGGTGATGAGGATGATTATGTTGATGTTTCAACGTTAATCTTAAAATTTACTAGTTATCATTATTACCAATATACGTGGCCAAATAGAAAATCGGCCTCTTCAAAACACACGTTCAGCGGGCTGCAAAAGACTGACAGCGGGCTGCTAATGCATTATCAGCCCTACAGCTGATTGGTTCTTGCTTCAACTTTGTGATATGCCTATTATTTATAGATGATTTTAAATTAATTTTAAATAAGTTCACTGGACTGAGTTGATTCTTTAATAGCTTGTTCAATCAACACTTACATGATGATTTGAAGTGACTTTGAATTCGTTATTCACTTAGCTTGTATTATTAAAACTCGCATTCTTGATATCATTTGGCCTTGTTTATTGATAATAATGATAATGACATGACTTTTTTCGGGAATATTGTTTATTTGCGCCCTTGTAGTGTCATTTGTGTCCCGCACTTTCTATGACATAACCTATATATATGACCGCCCGGGGATACAATTTTTTTTCTTCTTGCGCTGATGTATCTCTCACTCGTTTTCTGCACTGACCGTCCTGAGATGTACTATCAGCACTCTTAGGACACTTTCCATTTGACAGAACTGACCGGCCAGACCAGGCATTTGGAAGGACTAACTGTACAATGCCTTTAAATTAACACACTTTGAGGATGATATATACTCCTCCAGAAGAATGCAAGGTATTATAATGCAAGTGTTCCTTAGAATTGTTGCATTTTCTTTGCAAACTGATGTGTCTTGCCGGGTAGTTCTGACTGAGGGAAAGCGCCTTAAGATAAAGACAAGTTCGTATATATTGCCGGCAGTCATGAGGTATAATCCTCTATTTATTAATGCTTTTAAGGTTCTTTATTGAGCGAAGAGAAATAACTACTTTTTGAAAGAGTTTTTTTGTGACATGTGGAATAAGGTCAAGGAAAGTGGTTTCCACTTCAAGAGCTTGTTTCCTCACGTATATCACACAAATCCAATTCAATAATTATTGTTGTATCAAATATTGTTTGAGAGACGGATATCAAGCCACAAAAGCACTAGTGGAGGTCCCCTGTTTATTTTCTTTTGAAGAGGGACAAATATAAATCGATTAACTAAGTGTGAGGTCATTATCCAATGATGCCAAGCTCGTGGATTTTGTAGGACTCTGTAGGTTGGGCGATTTCCCGGCAGAATTAATTGTAGGTTGTGAGCCAATCAAATTTAAGAAAGGAAGTTCGTGCGCAATGTTGCAAGATTTGTCAAAATTAATGGCTGGCTAAGAAATCACTGAATAATCGGCTTATAACTGAGAAATATGTACTAGACATTTAGCTGTTGGTTTAGACTCCAATACCCTCACACAGACCCTCGTAATGTCTCACTGTAAATCATTGATGATACCCATCATTTATTGTTCTTTTTTTTTTTTTTTTGCTTCTGACACAAACAAAACGCTTTTCTCCTTTTGACATGGCCTGAGATAAGCGGAAAGATACTTATTCAGTAGGGAAAATAATAATATTATTCTCTGGTTAACTTTCGGTTTGAAGGCCAAAAGTACATCACTCTATAATGTCCACCGAATGAATGAATGAATAAACATTAAACGCAAATGTTGGCTGGAATTTATAATTGTTTTTAAAACTAGTTTAAAACTATTGTAGTTTTACTTTTACTTGCTGTTATTGCCACAGTCTGAAACACTTGAACTAAACATGTAAAAACGTTTAAAACATTTTAAACAACCCAGAATGAGCTCTAACGAGAATCTCATAATCCGCTGAAATGACTTATTGTTCTCTCATTTCCTGGAGTGACTCGTAGGAGTTGGTGTGCAGTTATGTTGATTTGTATTCACACCTTTTTCAGCCTCAAGCTCAAGTGAAGAAGGTCAGGAATGTCGAGGGCTTGTTGAAGATCGTTACTACACGAGAATTCGCAGATTTCGCACCCTGTGTTGGCCCAGCGTGTTGGGAAGACATGTAACCTTGAATAGTGTGTATGGAAGTATTGACGTGACGGCTGTGTATGAAGTGGAAGTTTACTCTGCTCAAAGAGGTATAATATTTACAATGCAACAAACTTGTAGTTTAACTGATTTACTTATTTTTCCCTTCTGCCTTTCTTGATTATAATGTAACTTGGCAAGTTATGCAAAATCGATCTTCCGCATGCAAAATCATTTTTCTCGTAATGATTACAAGAGTTCAACTTCATTAAAAAATACTCAGGTAATCCTGGCTGACACGATTAATGTACAGACTAATACAGGAAATCAGGATTTTTTAGACGACAGCCTATCACAAAGCTTCGATTTGCATCATGAACTTCATCTGCATCATATTCGACCAGGCCTAAATTACCGTCGTTTGTGGTAAATTATGGTGGTTTGTGGTAGTTCTTTCGCATCTCGGACCACGAAGACTAAGGATACGTTCGATTGACCGTATTCTCGTTTTTACGAGATTCACATTAAAATTGTCAAACACCTGCTAAAATGCTATTTTAAACATATCTTTATTATCCTTGTTGCTTCAAAGCGCCAGACATACCGTTTTAAATCATCACTACACGTATTCTTATTCCAGAATAGGGGTCAATAGAACGCACCCTAAGTTAAGGAGGCTGCAAACAGTATTTTTTTTTCTCAGAGCACTGGCGTTTTAGCCATAAACTTAAACTGTTCGCGTCAGGTCACGAATCCAAAATTGTGAACAGAAATAAAAATGCGACCTACAATCGTAGAACCGGGAAAAAAGTTTCTTAGAGTTCAGCAATATGTTGAAACTTACCTCGTACACCTTCGTAAGTTTTTTCGCAACTTCTTTCGCAAATTTTTTTTTGGCTAATCATCTTCCAACGATGTTTTCACAAATAATCCAAGATCTACTGGATTAATTTTAGGTAAAAGTTTAATGGAATTTAATTTTCAAAATGGTTTTCAAGGTATTTTTCGAAACTGATTTTAATGGACTTGTGGCAGTGTCGTACTCAGCTGCCATCATGGCAACAGTCGGGGACTCGTGGACAACCTTTAGAAGCTGACTAAAAAAAGTAGTAGACAAATATCAAAGTGTTTCCCGTCTAAAAGATCTCTGTTGTAATCCTTTTCCTTTGGAAACCCACTCGTGCCTGTGGAAAACCCTTTGGAGCCTCCATAACAATCCTCATTAAGACCAATAACTCATAAGTCGCGATCTTGAATGCGCTCATTGGTTTATGAACTTGAACACGGATTCATTACTCTGCTGTTGAGAGGAGTCCTCTAATGTAAGAGTGTAAAGTCGTTTTCTTTAAGAAAGAAGATCGTGTTTTTATATTTCAAGAAACAGAGATATCTGTTCAGTTTAACGCCTTCAAAAACCGAAATTATTATTACCACACAAGTGAATAGTTCTCTCTGCGTGCGCTCATTGGCTAACTCGGAGTTAATTATCCAATTACTGTTCCTCTCCGAGTAGCCGGCGTGCGAGATTTGAAATTTCCGACCACATTTTGAAAAAATAAAGTAGCTTTTTGGTTCGCTTGTTCTTCAGCTTGTGTGGTGTATTCTAAAACAATTATTCACCTTTTCTCCGGTGACTAATTGTTAAATATCAGGTGTCTATAAATTTCAAAGTTGTACTGGTGAGTATCTTCAACATTTAAAGTGGGACAATTTTTCTTTTTTCAACTGGATTTGCTTACATTGAGGCCCTGTTAGAGGAGTTTCATTCATCCCTTATCCCTAAAATTACTTATCAAAACTATCTTGGTTATCCCTTATCCCTACAGTTGTTTTGTCAGTTATCCCTTATCCCTAAGACGTCTAACAGGGTATCTACATTTTAAGTCTGTTCTAACCGAATGAAAAGCCAACCTTTTCCGGTTCATTATAACCAAGACAACAATTATGCTAATTCTGGGTAAATAATTTACTTGGAACTTGGCTCTAAGTTTTTGCTGATATATAGTCAGATGCAGTAATGAAACTATGACTGAACAACGCGGCCTAGGAGTTCTATCTGGAACTAACCACATTGGTTATTAAACGTTTGATGTTATAAAATAGACAGCTGTGAAATCCACTCATCGTGTGAATATAATCCCATATTATTTTTTAGGTTGTCAGATTCAAGCAATTAGCTTGTTCATTAGTGGCAGAGCCCCAGATGGCGTCTTCTCAGCTTCCTCATCCAGAGTTAATAACGGACCTGAAAATTGTCGACTGAACGGAAATGGTGCATGGTTACCAAGCACCAAAAGAAATGCTAGCGACTTCTTACAAATCAACCTTGGTTATGAGTTCTACATTTGCGCCACAGCAACTCAAGGAAAGCCAACTGTTGATCAATGGACAACAAAATACAAGATATATACATCGTTGAACAACATAAACTGGACAACCTACAAAGAGAATGGGACAGAAAAGGTTTGTAATTAACTTTTCAAGAAAGATTTGTCATACTCTTTTAGACAAATTCTATGGGAAAATTCACCGCCTGGCGATGGAATTTCACGTCAAATTTCATCCAAAAAACCAAGGTACCCCAAGGTAACGATGTAATTTGAGCATCACGATCAGTTAAAATAATAACCGTTTGTATGAGAATTTGCAAACGTCTTTAGGAGTCGAAAATAAAAGAACATGAATTGAACAAAAATGCTTTTCCTTGTCTTCTCGATACCTTTCACGCAAAGGAATTGAAAATCGCCAAAATGGGCTGATTTGGTCCTTAGCAACACGCTTGATTCGGATCTTCCGTGCAGGAAACTGTTGGAAAACACCTTACCGACCTGACATCTTCTAAAATACGTCTGCTAAGGCCAGCATGGAGCAAGAAAGGTGGAGCGATGTAAAAATTGTACATCATAAGCTTGCCCCTGAAAAAGTACTTTTCCGCGAAGTTACCCGACACACCGGTCATGTGAGCACGTGCTAATTTGATAATGCTTGCGTCATCAGCATGTGAATTCAAGTCAAATCACATAACTTTTCTCATGCACGGCTACAAAACTATGGAGAGTTTATTTGAATTCTGTCCGACAACTTTCTCAGTTATTTCATGTCTTCCATTGATTTTCGAAAATAAACTCTTGCGAAAAAATAGCCCTTGAAAAGTCGTGTATATAGGTTTATGAATTTTATTTGAATTTGTGCTACCCGTCACTTCCTACCCATTGTGACCCGCCACCAGTCGCCTGTCTCCCGCCACCCGCCACCCGCGGAAAAGTCCTGCCGTGTATTCCTTGACAAGAGTCACTGCATCCGCCATCACTAAATGGAAAGTTTCACTGAGATGTATTTTTTATCCCGGTCTAGCACGTCTCCTACACCTGAAGCCTACCTGATCTTTCATGATTGAAATCAATTGACTTTCGTGACGATTCGAAGCTTTCCCTTACTTGTTAATCTTTCGCACTAGTGTTTCGTTTCTATCAGCACAAATAACGGTACAAAGTGTTGGTCCAAAAATATCACTGGAGATCTCCTTTCCAAACGGCGTCTCAAGATTGAAATAAGCTTGCGTTTTATTTCGTTATTGTTTCGGATACCTTTAGCACAAAGTCAACAGATTTCCTCTGTCGCTTTCGTAGAAACAAACACTTTTTTCATCGGATTGCGCCATCAAGTGCAGGACTTGCGAATGACGTTAACGCCTTTTTGGCGCGAAACTCTAATGGGTGTGCTCGCAAAAACATTTTCTCCTGGGATTCTCGTGAGGTCGACTTGTGGCAAGTCTACGCTTTGCCGTCTTGCAGCAGTTACGCGACAACCGCTTGACATTTGAATGATGTAACCACCCGTGAAAGGGTTTACAATTTCACTGGAAGTAGGCCTATTTTTCAACAAAAGCGTGAATTTTTGTTTGCTTGGTTGCCAGAATAATGCAAGCCCGATATCCTTTGTGCTCTTGTTTTTTAATGTGTTGTAAGGCATTAATAAATGACAACAAGTAGCGTTTTTCATTTCTCTCCCGCTTCCTACACTCTTAGAACTCCCGCATCCCGCCCTTTTCTCTCTCGCCTCCCGTACTCCTCCCGCCCCTATTCTCCTAGGCTCCCTCCCCCCTGTCCCCCTCCACAGAATACGACAAATCTGCACCAGCCTATCGCCAAATTAAAATAGAAAAAAAGTGCAAGTTCTTCAGCGACCGTGGAACAGCAGCTTTCAGTGGTAGAGTACACAGAAGATAAACTAGATGCCAGTAAATGTTTCCATTGATTTTCAGTCGAATATTATAATCCCAACGGTAGCAACAGCAGTTCTGTGTGTTAAAAAAAAAAAAACAGCGTTTACTCCGTTTTGCCTCCCAAAAACTCACGTTAGCAATAGACGATGTATTTTAAATTAAAGTTCAATTCGAGTAACTGTTTAATACTTGGAGGCAAACAACTTACCAGCGTATTTGTTGAGTTGACTTTGTTTGTTTAGATACACGTTGTACTTTCAGGCGCTGTCGAAGATTTTTTCCCCAGTTCATGAATTGTGCTGGTGAAATACCCGATCTTAAAACTCTCCGTCCCAGTGCATTCAGTTTGATGATATTGAACGTAAAATATAAATCACAGCCTATGTAAAAGTTCAGAAAACGAAGATTTGTAAAACACGAATGAACTTTATTCGTCTTGATTTCTATTGCTGGCTATTAATCACTTGAAATGGCGTTTTAGCGCCCACTTATTACTGCAACATTCGACTAAGGACATTTTTATAAAGCTATGCGATTGAAGGAAAACTCACCACCTGAATCGTGAATTCCATGTTAAATTTCACTTTAAAAAAACCGATATTTCACCCTTCGTAATTCGTGCGATATATCCGGGTTTTTCGCGTGAAATTTAACGTGGATTTCCCTCGTCAGGAGATGAATTTTCCTATAGAATACGCAAGTATGCATGCCTCGTCGATTTCGTATTCATTTAAAGGCGCGTTTACACGACAGAGGAAAGATGGCACGGGTCCGATAAAAAGTGGAACGGTTCCATTCATTTTTGTAAAGAAACAGTGAACCTTTATCCGTTCCGCTTTGGGACCATAGGCGCCTATGGTCCCGTAGCGGAACGGATAAAAGTTGACTGTTTCTTTACAAAAATGATTGGAACCGTGCCATTTTTCCTCTGTCGTGTAAACGCGCCTTAACTTGTCGTTATTTTAGGGTACTTAGGGAAATTTTAGTTAATCACGAGTTTAAAACTCGAAAATGGTTATGTGGAATTCCTTTACTGATAAAATTATCGTTTCATCACACACATGATTGTGAGCAAAAACGACCTTTATCCAGGTGATTTGTCATAAACATGAAATACTTTGGGCCGACCTTTTTGAGTTTAAGACTACCCCAATGGAATCCGTTTCAGTCTTGTCCATTTGAGTCCACACTGCTTCTTGTTCCTTTTGCTGTTCTTTTCGTATGTTGTTCCACAGTTTCAAGTGGTTATTGCAATATTTCATTCTACTTCTATGGGCATTTTGGGTGTCGTGTGAAATTACATCATTCTAAAGCCCACGGTATGTTCAAATTGCGAAAACACGGCAGAACAACCTTCTAACCCAAGCCGACCATATCATCAGTTGTCGACCTTAAAGCGCAATGTTCATCTGCCTTACGCCAGAACTTCTTCAATACTTGCTTGCTTCCCTATTCAACGCTAGTTGGGTGTCTCGAAAGAACTTAACTTCGATAAACGATGTGAAGTTTTCATATTACTGTATGTTCTTACTGGATCAAAAGCTCTAGTCGCGATATGTCGCTTACGCAAGACATTAGGGAGCTTAAAGGTGCGTTCCTTTTAGCAATCCGGATTCGGATTCACACAATCTGATTTTTGTCTCACCGTTCCATTTATCCTAATCTGAAATGCGATTCCAATCCAAGGAATCCACCCCCAGTGGTGGATTTTTTGGACTCAATTTCAATTCGGATTCGGATTCTTCGTTCCTTTATCCATTTCATCGCACTGACGCGCAATGCTTTTTGGGAATTCATCATGGCGTCCAACGGATCGAACTCCACAGGTACCTGTTGTGTCGTTGTTTGAGTTTGTTCTCAAACGAATATTTCTGTGGGATAGAAATGAAATTGGTCTTAATTAGCTAAATTAGCTCGTCATTCATTAACAGAAAAATGCCGTCGTTGTCGTCGATAGATTCTGTGAGCTAGTATCCATCGTCGTCGACTAAATCAAGTAAAGCATTGAAAATTGCCAGCCTTCGAATGCCCGCCATTTTGTTTTCAATATCCGCGGAAGACTAGAGACGAGACAGGCAGCGAAAACGTCACAAATTTAATGAGCAAAAACAATAGCTTTGCACTCTCTGTACGTGCATTTTTCATTTTTGTTCATTTCTTTCACGTTTTCGGCAAATCTACAACGTGAAATTACCAAATCTCAAGTTTGACGGGGAACGTGAACAAAAGGCAGCGAATTTGAATTTTCTGTCGTAGATTAACCACCGTACCTTCTAATTCAGTTCCTGGAAAGTTACACTAGTTTTTGGAAGTTAGACAAGCCGACAATAAATTAATAAACCTGACCCCCTTACAATTTTAAATGACGTTTTCGTTACCGTCGCGTCGTAGATCTTAAAAAAAAACGGAAGTGAGCTGTTTTCCCTTTTAACCTGTTTTTACACGACCACATTTACATTGCTAAGTATCTTCTTTCCATTAGAGATGACTGCTGTAAAAATCTGGGAGAAACCATTGTCCTGGCACGCGAAATGTTCTCTTCCGTTTGCCGTCTGCGTCTCAAAAATGCACGTGCTTAAGCTCCCTATTCTCCATACGCCTCGTTCCATAAAAAGAAGCACTTTGTACTCAAAAAGTCAGGTAAAAAAAAAACAAAAACAAAAAAAACAAGTACAACAAATTAAACAAACTTTTAGTTTCCATTATTGTAATTTGGACTGCCTTAGCTTGATGTACCATCACCATTCATAAGTCTGTATATCCACTGAGAATAGCAAGGTCAGATCTATTTTACAGTTACATGTACATTTTGTCAGAGTTCAATACTTGAGTGTGCAGATTAAGCAGAGCGTACAAAGAGTGGGTTAGTTACTGTAGTTCTCGCGAATTGGCTCTGGTTTCCGGATTCCGGATTCCTGCTTTTAGTGCTGCCATTTACTTGTTCTTCTTGTAGTCACTTTGTAGAGGCTGACGCATTGCAGTCTTGCCAATAAATTAAGTTTTTGATCAGTTTATAATATTCATAGAAAACTGTTATTCGGGCCATTTAGAATTTTGTTAGCTAGGCTTAGAGGAATGCGTGAATTGAAAGTTTTTGTAGGCTTAAAATGTGTTTGAACATCAAGTAAGTAATGCTGCTGTCGAAAGGTGGACCCTTGAAAACTTCATCGTCGAGAAAAACCATGCGCTTCGACAACATTGAACTAACAAACTCACGCATGCATTGACTAATTAATCCTACAGGATAGTAATTTCAACATACAATATTGGTTTCTAAATGAGCCGTGTACCTATCTACTCTTACATATATGTATAGTTATAAAAAATACTAAAATTCTTTTAAACAAATACTAACGTTACCTACATGTATGTTACAGAGACTAAATTGCTTAAAACAAAATTTGAGTACTTTATTATAGAAAATAATAACTATTGATAACAAAAAACATAATTATAAAAAAAACCTAATCTATAACTATCGGGTTGGTCCTTCCTCAAAAAACGCTTTGAAACTAATTTCAAATGTCACATGGGAGTGCATCCCATGCTGCTACCCCTCGACGAGCAAAAGATCCTTTTAACCAGTTTTGCTTAGGTTTGGACAAGTGCATATCAAACTTGCTTCTTCGGATATTGTAGTTATGCATCTCGGAGTTCAACAAAAAAGCACGCTTTTTTTAGCAATTACCCCACACAAGGCTGCAACAGTCGAAGTACGGCTGTACTGATCGATTAATAGAGTCCAATGTTCCTAAGTCTTTCGTTAGAGGTCTAATTTTATACTTACTATTTAATATATACACAAGCAGGAGTGTTTTATGATGTATAAAAGTCCTGAGGGCGAAGTCCGAGGGATATTTATATCTGATAAAACACGTGCTGCACGTGTTTGAAGTGGCTTAAAATACTCCTCCATATTCAATAGCCGTTTTGACCAAATGGGATAAAGACTATTCCTCCATGAAAGGCGGTCTAGCTCAGTCCGCCTGGATATCTAAAAACACCCTGAACAAAGGAGACGTTACATAAAAAGACACGCCAGTTTAGTTCACCTCGAAATCGAAGAAATGTATTTCAGCGATGTATAAAAATGTTATTTACTTTGCCTGGTAAGTGCAAAAATGCTCCGGTCTAGTTTTTTTAGGGCTCTTGAACCGAGGACAACATGCCTCTAAAACGACAGTTAAATTAGGCGGCTAAAGACGGTAGAAGAGCAAGAGAAAAAAGACTTGGATGACTGCATTGCAAAGGTTACCAGGAATGCAACAAGGTGGTCGTTTAAGGTTTTCTCCGAGTGGCAGATATCAAGGAACAACAAAGAAAGGAGTCATGAAATGCATATGTTAATAAACATAAGGCATTACATAATGTCACTGGTGGTATTATATAATTCTTCATTTTGCATTCCATTGTTCATCTATTTACCCCGCTATTTTGAAATCCCTGGGGCCACGTTGAAATCCCTCGCCAGGCTTTCAGGTTTGTTGGGTGAATTACCAGGTACACGAATAACAACTTACTCACGTGTCTTGCGAAATTCATCCGATTGGTCAAAACGAGTATTGAATATGATGGATGAGTATTTCAAAGCATACACAAACCATTTTTGGCCTTTAGGTCAGTACGATGTGCAATATGTGATTATCCTATGACAGTCTAAATTCATCAATGTGTATGCTGAGCAACTTATGATAGCTTTCCTTTCAATAGGTTTATCGCATATACTAAGGGTGCGTTTAAGTGACTGTATTCTGGAATAAGAATACATGGAATAGAAGTAAGAAAGCCTTCCTTTTACGGAAATTCACATTAAAATTGTCAAACAACTGCTGAAATGCTATTTTAAACATATCTTTATTATTTTTGTTGCTTCAAAACGCCAGAAATGTTTTGGCTGGAACCGACTGTCATATAACTCGTTTTCGAGGCCTGTAGATGCCCTCTTACTTACGATTTTTTCTCGCATGGGGCACCTGTATATGGAATGTTCTTGTCCAATTTCTCCCTGAGCATACCGAAATGTAGATTCATTTTAGCCCCTATGTCTTTTTTTATCAGTATATGATCGACCCCCACTGGAAATCTCGTTAATCATTACTGTCTTACGACCTAACGTACTGCTTATTACTTTTCGAGTTTCTCTTATGTTGTCGCCATTTTCTTGGATGTCGTATTTTTTTATAATTTTGATATTAACCTTCTTTCTGGTATTTCTCAGTATAATTTACTCAGTCTAACTCATTCTTTGTTTTGACCAGTCTACGTAGCTTCTTTATTCGCGAATAAAATTTGATTGTTCAAGGAAAATTGTTCGTGAATTTATCAAAATGGTTTTTTTCGTTTTCCCTTGTGGTCCACATCGAAAACATGTCGTCAGTGAAACATTTCCAGTCGTCAGGTTAGTGGGGGCGTTCTTTCAAACAGATGTTTTTCAACATGAAGCATAAAAATGACTCTGAAGGCTTTTGCCATTTTAGTCTCCATTGCAATGCGTGAGTCTGCGAGCTTCTGCGCATTTGGAGTTAGTAAAAGAACACCGCAATACAATGCATCTATCGTACGTTATATTTTGACGTTTTGAAAATACATTCGTGAGAGTTGTAAGTTTATTTAGTTTGGCTTTGACACTACAAAGTCCAATATTTCACGGCTTTGTTCATCAGCTGGTACGTGTAGCTTTCTGTTTGGAGTTGATCTTGGAGGAAGATCTGCTGGTGGCTGAGTGGATTCTCTTTAAGTTGGTTTCTGTGGAACTTAATCAGCATCGGTCTTATTTCTTTTACCTATTTATTTTTCTAAGGGGCCTCCTCAGGTTTTTCTTTCATTGTTTTGTTGAGGGAGGGGGAGGTAACACAAATGTGGATGGCATGATTTTAGAGTCAACTTAAGGATGGAGCCTACAATTATTGTTATTGCCCATATGTTTTGCACATTTCGAAATACTCGGGTTTCCCATGGGTGGTGCTTCCTAATACAGGGATATGTTTGCGTGGTTTAAAACTATGCGGAGAAAGCAGAACTCAGCAAGTGCTCTTGGTATGCAAAAAGAAAATTGAGGATAACCATCCATTGTCCGGAGCTTCAATTTGGAAAAGAATGCTATACATTGCTTTGTATTTTACAGCTTTTTACAATATTGTTGATTAATTAACTTTGAAAAATGCGTGGCTACTCCCAATTTTCTTTTTGGATTTTAATAAAACTTGTAAGATTTGCTATTCCCGCACATTCGTAAACCGGGAAGAAATACCTTTGAAGTAGTGAGCACCGTCCTTAAAAAGGCCGCGGTTTCTGATACTGGACAGTTGACATTAAACTTTTCGAAGTAAACATTACCACCGTGAATTTTTCTTACCAAACAGAGGCTGCTGTCTTTAGCTTATATTCAGGCTACTGTCACCATCTGTATCATCGTCACCGTCCATAATTGTCAGCATAAATTCTAATTTCTTTTGCAGGTCTTCCATGGAAACACTGGGCGAAATGACACTGTCAAGCATAATCTTGAGGAGGTTATCATAGCGAGCTTCGTCCGCTTTCAGCCGACTGACTTTTTTGGTCATAAGGCATTGAGAGTTGAGCTCTATGGAGCACTTAAATCTCTAGGTAACTCGTGATCTCTAGTTTTGCAGATCCATCTGCATGCAATTATTTAAAAAGACAAAATTAGAAAAGAAAAAATTAACCCCATTTTAACTTTTTCTTTATGCGTATACGTTCAGGAATACTACTTGACAGCCTTCTGTTAGTATTGTAAAAGTTCAACATATTCTCTACCTCTGAAATGACGGTTATCAACGATTCCAAATTTTCTCTGGATTGACTGTTATCGTCAATCTAGATTACTCTGTTCCAGGTCTTGTGGTAGCAGATGAAAAGAAGTTGCATCCCTGGACGGGATATGAACCTGGAGCACCTACTACGAAGGAACTGTTTTTATCCACGTAAGAACTAAAGATCGACTGGCTTACAATTGCACCAATTATTTATCAACACGAAGTAGTATATATAAAAATCATTGCTGAATAGTGGTTAAGTCTAGTACTTGATTTAAAATGGTTAGCTTTTTCTTAAGGTTTGGTAATCCACATTTTCTCCTGTTTAAACTTGTTTCTTAGCAGGTGATAATACACATTTACTGCGACATTCGGAAGAAAAAATGTATTGACGTAATTAAAAAAATAATTTTCTGGCTATAGCGCTGCGGTACTCTAGTGGTTTGGTGAAAGGGTTATTCATCGAACATTCCCAGGTTCGACTCCAGCGAGTTTAGGCATTGGGGTTCAGATTTTAAAGATAAATATTCATTTCCCATAAGCCCTATCAAACGCTAAGGGTCCTAAATTGACGATGATAGTCGATTTAGGGAAACTTTGGAATTGTAGATAATCGTCAATTTAGAGGTAGACTGCATGGGTTGAAAAGTTACGTATAAAGAACGATTTTCTAGCACATTTGAATTAAGCAATGGTGTTTCTGGACTTGCGCGGCATTCTTCTGTACTCAGCAGTTCCTTTTTCTTCATACCAGTTCCTGTTGAAGCTCCTATTCTTGTCAACTTGACTGCACAATCGTCGACTAGTGTCGCTGCCTCTTGGAAACTTTCAAAAAGGTACTACAACGAAAAAAAGTTGATATCCTTTAAACTTCTATACCAAAAGGAAGGCTCCAACGTATCAGAAATACAAACTATCAATGATGCCAAGAACGTTCGAACTGAGAATGGTCTATTGGTTTACTCCTCGGAAGTCACAGGGCTTGAGAAATTCACAGAATATGAATTTGAAGTGTGTGTCTTTAGTTCGGTTGGGAATGGACCAAAGAGTCCCTTAAAGATTGCAAGGACATTGGAAGATGGTAAGGGTGTGTAGCTTTTAATGAGGCTTACTTTAGTCTATTAGGGACAATTACATGTACCGGTATGGTGAATTACAGCAATGAAATCACAATTTCTGATGTTTGTGGACACAGCTGACCCTTTCTTATACTTATAGACTTCTATCTCCAATTATTCCATATGTTGTGGGAGAAAGTAGTCAAATGCAGTTGAAAGAAATTGAGATATTTGCAAATGTGGAATGCATTGCCATGATGTTTTTGTTTCCGATAAGCCATCTTTCTTCATTTATAATGTCACTTCCTTCATCAAATTGATCTCTTTTTGGGGAAGAAAGGAAAAAAGAAAGTTACTATTCAATTTAGAATGGTTGAATCGCTTTTCTTTTATCTCATTTCATGGGAAACGTTCATTCTGATTTCTTGTCTTTGTTGCATTTGAAATATTTCAGTCCCATCAAAAGCTCCTAGCAATTTTACAGTGACTGCAAACACATCTACAGTTATAATAGCGTCCTGGAAGCCTCCTTCCCCCGACTCCACACATGGAATCATTAGAGGATTTAAAATATTCTTCCGGAAGAAAGGCTCCGATAACAGACCAGAAACCATTTTTGTTTCCAACGCCTCCATGCACATCATACCAGTCACTGGATTGGCTAAATTTACAGAATATGAATTTCATGTGTTGGCCTTTACGTCTGCTGGTGATGGAAGGAACAGTTCTGTTCAATTTTCAAAAACAAAGGAAGACAGTAAGTTGTAATGTTTAAATTGACTTTTGAAATGACAAGGATCCCTTGAAGTTCGGCCTTTCACCCATTTCATTTTAAGTGTTGCAATGTATAGGTAAAAAACGAAAATCTTTGTTTTAAGGCTGCAGATTGTACCGTTTTATTACATTACATTGCACCCATTTCATGTACGTGTATATACCACTGGAATTGTTCCAGTCATCACTTTTCTCCTAAACTTTTGGCTACAAAAGGAAACCATTTTATGGAAAGCATGAACCTATACGTATTTGAGCTGCACAATAGAATAAAATGAAATTTGGAAAGATCATTACGGTTAGTTGAGCAATGGAAAGGAAGCCTAAAATATCCAGGCTTGAATGGGATTCGAACCCATGACCCTGCAGTTGCACTGCACTTGCTCTACAAACTGAGTTATCAAGACAACTGGGAGCTGGTCACTTGTAAGTAGAAGCCTGAGAAAAATCAATGCGCAGTGAACTGGATTCGAACCCATGGCCATGCGATTGCACTGCACTTGCTCTACCAACTGAGTTATCAAGCCAACTGGGAGCTGGTAACTTGCAAGTATCTCGTCCGTGATGATTTTCTGGAAAGATCATCCCAGTTAGTTGAGCAATTCATTCTCTACCTCTGAATTAACGATAATCGTTAATTCCTAATCAATTCTGCTCTGCATTTACTATTACATTTATCGTTAATTTAGATGACTGAAAACTTGATATGGATTATGGAAAATGGTCATATATTTTTTTAAAAGATAACCCAAGTGTATGGACGTAGGACATGACCCGGGGAATGTTGATTAATTTAACCTGTCACCTAACCACCTGACCACCACACCTCTAGCTGTCTAGGGACTATATTTTAAACACTATTTACTGAAACTGTATTGTCACTCGGCAACAAACAATATTAAACACTGCAAATGGTCAGTTACCAAGCTAAACATTTGAAAATCAAAGCTTATGCCTAATTAATCTAGCTTAGGCCTAATTACTCAGCAATGATATCAACAATTCTATAGGACACTTTAAGAAATCCTTTTATTGAAAACGCGGAGTCTTGATCTTCAGTGGTGAAGCAGAACGAGGCAGGACTTAGCAGGACTTATAGAGTTGAAACTCCGGCTTCAAATCCAATCCACGGCTACCACAAGTCCTGGGGCACAGTGTCCTAAATTGACGATAATAGGAAATTCAAAGCAAATTAGGAATTAACGATAGTCATTTTTTGGAGTTGAGATCGTGTCGAGTTGAGTCACCTTAAACAGGTGCAAAAGAAGCATCTACACTTGTAGGCTTGGAGAAAACGACGAAAGAGCGGAAAAAACATGAAAATTTGTATTTAAGCATTTTACCACGAATGTTAATTTTTCTTTTTTTCCCAACATTTCTTTGCGTGCAAGTTCTGTTTAAGTGCTGCCTACTTTATGCATCATTGTGGCTGATGGGGCTTTTTGTGTTTTAGTATGTACACATCATTGCCCACTGTTAAACAATGACTCCAGTCAATCTCTTTTCCCTTTCCTTAGAATCACCGTTGTAGTTAATATATCAACTGAAGATGGTTATGAAACTCTACTTGTTTCATTTTTTTTTTCTTGTTTTCTGTTTTGGTCCTCAGACCGTGCACAAACCCTTCCCTTCTTCTAAAAGACAACCAATCCGAAATGTTGGTTCATTTATTCAAAACTCAAATATGAACCGAGGACAAGATATTGTGCATGGTCACGGTCAGATTAACATGAAGTGTGAAAACATTGTTCAGTCCATGTATATAAGCTATGAAAAAGCACGCCCTGCTGGTAGCAAGTCAAGTGACTAAAGAGAGGAGATATTTAAAAACCTCGTAGATTTTGGGAGCTTATATGTGACAACCTGTTGTCAGGTGACTCTGTAACCTGTAACCGAGGTTTCGGCTTATTGCTTTTGAAGCGCCCAAACTTTGCTCATTAACATTCAATAAGTCCCAGCAGATCACAACTGCCAGGGTTAGGGTGTTCTTTCTTTTTTTTTTTTTTTTTGAATATCAACTTAACCTATATTATCGACAGAACGACAAGTTCATTAAGGAGCGTGAAAAAACACAATTTGTTACTACCAAGAGTGTGAAGGGTTACAACAATACCTTATCTGCCCTCTAGCAAAGCTCTTTTCTTGACACTGAAAAACAAGGACACTTTCAAAAAAACACTTAAAGCTGGCTAAGAAGTATAACCTTTGTTTTACAACAGCTACTTCTCTCAGTCTCAAGAGACGTTCTTTCATCCATCACTTTCCAATTCACATGGGACCAGATTTCCAACAAACACAAACAAGATGACAGTCTGACCTAATTAAGGCTGTGTGTATTTTCCTAAAAGTTTCCAAGTCTAAACTATTGCTGTATAACACAACATAGAATCTATTTTTAGTAATGCTGAACAACGACTACATGTCATCTGACAGGATGTGGCGATATGGATCCGCATAATTCACTAAAATCCGCATCCTCCGCATAATTACGATATTTTCCGCATAAAACAGAAGAAATGCCTGATATTAGTGATAAAACAGCTGCCTACCACCCTCACAAACTAAACGCCAAAGAGGGTGACTATTATTTTTGAAACGCTTATTTTCCTGAACATCGAAGAAAAAACGCCAATTGGGTTCCAAGCTGAGAGGTCGTAAGCAGTTTCCACACGTTTTTCGGCAATGAGCCTGGACACTAGTTAAACCGTGTTGTAAATTATAATTTCATAACATACCCTGGGCTCGAAATTAAAGAAAAATCCAGTCGCAATTTTGCGACAAGATATGAAAATTTAGTTGCAAGTTATAGTTGCAAATAGGCCATTTCCGAGTTCATGTCTGCCTCCTCTTTAAAGCGAGTCTAAGTATGAAGTTTTTCTTATGAAAATTAGCTTTCATTCATATGTAAAGTAGAACTGATTACCATCACAAAACCTTCGCACTTAGACTCGCTTTGAAGAGGAGGTAGACATGAACTCGGAAATGGCCTATTGAATATCACGGGGAAAATAGGAGCCGGCAATATATATGAGTAAAAAACCACCCAAAGTGGTGAATGATCGAGGGAATGGATCGCGGTCCAACCACATTACAATTTTGTTCCATATCTCCAAATTGAAACGAAATTCATACCAATATTAAAACGAAATAATTATTTATCACTTTATTTATTTTAGAAATATTTACGTCTAAATGCCTTTAATTTAACGGTGAAAGCTGGCAGAACTGCGGCTCTTCCAGATAAATTATTTTGAATGGCCCAGGGAAAACATTCAGTCGCAAATGCAACTGTATTGGTTGCAATTTCGAGTCGTGACTTACCATAGGCATGCAAATACATTGGACGGGCCTAATTATTGGTTTTATAAATTGTTTAAATTTCTGCATAATCTGGTGTAATATCCGCATAATCAACGCATGTTTACGCACAATATGTCTAGGATATCAGAGCCCCTGAGGCGAGCCACAAAGGTCTAAACAACTCTTTTAATACAGCAAGGAATACCAACACGATTCACACACCTTGTCTTACGTTCCCCGGATGTACTATCGCTCTCATCCGCTGACCTAATACAGTACATCTTTTTCTCTCTTTACCTTAATGCCTACCGTCCAATATAAAAAAGTTAACTATGCAAACGCTTCTTAAAACATGTCTGAGAACTCTTGCTTCCATACCTATACTGAAGAAAACTTAATGTCAGTCTGGTAATATTAATACAAGACTCTTGCAGTTCAGTAATTGCTTGAATGTCACTCTCGCAACCCAACGACAGGTTCGATAATCTAAAGTTGTCCCAGTTTAGTATAAAACATAATCATTTGGCCGTTTTGGGCGGCTAAAAATTCTTCCTGATCTCCTCAAAGGTTTATCAGCTGGAGAAGCAACAGAAGGACCAACTTCTGGTGTTGATTCTGCCATTTGTACAGGATCCTCCTCCACAGGCGGCAACTCAGTTGCTTTGGTTTCGTTTCGGGGTTCTGCAGCCTTTAATGTACTTTCCCGGTCTTCTCGGCCTGGTGTTAGAAATGGTTTGAGGTGCTGAAGATTTCGCTTGTACTGAACCCCCTGTGGTGACTGTACTACCACCTGGTCTCTGTAACGAGAAATTACTTCATAGGGTTCCTTCTCATATGAAGGTGACAGTTTATTTCCTTTCTTCTTCTCAAGTAGAACCTTATCTCCTTCCTTTATCTCTCGATCCCTTGCCCGAAACTTCCCATCAACATAGTCTTTGTTAGACTGTTTCCTTTGAGTGTCCCGATCACGGACTGCCTGATCACTTGCTTCGATGTCCTCTTCCTCCACATCAACAAGCTCAGGCATTTTAGTGGAAGTCTTTCTCTTCAAAACAATTCCACAGGACTCTTTCCTGTGGTTGAATGTGGTGTTGAACGGTAATCCAACAAGAACTTGTTTAGCTCATCCCTCCAGGGTTTTCATTCGTCGTGAGCTGCTCTGACAGACTTCAACAATGATCTGTTTTGCCTTTCCACTTCGCCATTAGCCCTCAGCCAAAGAGGTGTCGTCTACCGGTGCCCAACTCCCATTTCCTCGAAATATTCTTCTACTTCCTTGGATACCAGATTTGAGCCAATGTCAGTACGAAGTGGGCATCCAAGCAATGAATGATGGCTTTGCTGGTGGTTGTTCAGAGGACATCAACTTCTATTCACTGGCTATAATAATCAACAAGTACTAACAGATGTTCACCAGATGGTGATGGACTTAGTAGATCCATGGCCACTTCTTCCCACGCTTGTTTGGGAAGCACTGTTGGCTTCACTGCGGTGGTGGGACATTCATGGTAACTAGCTGGTAGCAGTAACACTCCACACATCTCTCTGCGTCACGGTCCATTCCGGGCCATGAGGCCTTCGTGCTAAGTCTTTGCTTCATCTTAACAATTCCCTGGTGCCCTTCATTCCCCAGGCTAACAACTCTCTTGCGAAGACTTTTGGGGGACAACAATTCCTGTTCTTCTAAGAATCACATGGCCAATAAAGGTCAAGTCATTGCGCACAGGCAAGTATGACTTAGGAGCACTGTCCCATTTGCCTTTGATGAGACAATTTCTGACGGATTGTAACTCTGGATCCTGTGCCAAGATCCGTTCAAAGCTCAGTCTCAAAGCTGTAGGAACAGCATGCAGAGCTACCAAATGCAAGTATCTATCATCTTGCATGGTCTGATCTGAGGCAGATATCTTTGTCAATCGGGAAAGAGCATCTGCTATATTCTTTCTTGAAGGCACATAACAAACTCGACAGTTATAGGGTTGAAGACGCAGAACCCATCGCTCTATCCTAGCTGAGGGTCTTGACTTGCTTGAATATTTGACTTCAGGGCTTCATGGTCGGTCACAAGTTCAAACTGGGGTAGCCAATACAGGTAGAGGTGGAGGCGTTCACAGGCCCGCACCAAGGCTAGTGCTTCCTTCTCCGTTTGACTGTAACGACGCTCCACATGACTCAAACTTCGACTGGCATAGCAGATGGCACGACTCTCTCCACCCTTCCCTTGCACAAGATTAGTACTGCCCCAAGTCCCACGGGACTAGCATGAGCAATAACACGGGTAAATGCGTTCTTGTCAAAGTATGCAAGAATTGGAGCACTGGCAACTTGACCCTTCAATTTCTGAAATGAAATCTCCTGGTCCTCTCCCCAGACGAATGGCTCTCCTTTCCGTGCAAGTCTCCTAAGGGCATCAGCTGTTGTCGCAAAATCTGGAATAAACCTGGCACTGAATCCCACGAGCCCCAAGAAGCTCCGAACTTCTGAAGGGATTTGCGGTTGACTTACTTCAACAACAGCTGTCACTTTTTCTCCCGTCGGCCGGATTCCATGCTTGCTAAGCACAAAACCCATAAAAACTACTCTCGTCATTCAGAATGTGCACTTGTCAGCGTTCACAGTCAATTGTTTTTCACTAAGTCGCTTTAAAACACAATTTAAATTCTTATCATGCTCCTCCATGTATTGGCCATGAAGAATAAGATCATCTGCTATGTTATCTACCCCTTGCATACCTGCCATTGACTGCGTGCTAATGAGTTGGCACTTTTTGGGTGCAACATTGACACCAAAGCTTAGTTTGTACCGGAAGATGCCATTATTGGTGGCAAGAGCGCTGATATCCCTTGAGTCGGCATCCAGTTCAATTTTGTGAAAATCCCACCTCAAATCCAATTTGGAGAACACAGCATTTCCGTTAAGGCTCTCGAGTAATTCATCTACCATTGGTATGGGCAATCTCTCACTGATAATGGCCTCGTTAGCCCTTCCCATACCGACACATAGTCATATGTCACCTGATGCCTTTGGTGCAACAACGATAGGGCTGACCCATGCTGTGGGACCCTGAACCCCTCTCAATGATGTTCTGTTCAAGGAGTTTACTAACTTTGGCAGTTACCTTGTCTTTCAATGAAAAAGGCACTTGTCACACCTTCTGAACCACTGGAGTTACACTAGGATCAATATGTAGCTTTAACTAGTAGTTCTTCAGTTTCCCAATCCCTTGAAATACAATGGGGTATTTTGCTTTGAGTTGAACCACAAACGAGCCGTCAACAGTGTTACAGTTCCGTGTATTGACAGTTTCTGCTTGGCCTACAAGGAGAATTCCTAGATCTGTGGCGGCTGAATAACCCAACAAACAACGCCCATTTTTGACCACAATGAAATTTGCGACAATCTTTTTCTTGATTATGGAAACTTCTATCTGAAACTGGCTTTCAACTTTACGTTCTCGGCCTCCATAAGCATACAACTTTTTTGTTCATGGTTGTAACTCTATCTTTGGTGTTTAAGTTCTTGTACAGTACTTAAGTTAACTAGATTAGTTGCTGAACCTGAATAAATCAACATGTTTCTGCTGACGCCACCAATGCTTACAGATATCACTGGCTCAGCAATAAATGACAAAGAACATGTCTGTTCCTCTATAGTGAAAGCAAATGCATCATTCTCACCTGAGTTCTCAAACGACCTTTAACAAAATTGGCCTGTCTTCCTTTACCTGGACGCCCCTGGCTTCCTCCAGATTTTTGGCTGGTGCTTTGTTTTCCAGGCTTGTAGCTTTTCCCTCCTTTGCAACAACTAGCATAATGACCATGCTTATCACCACTTGGCCACCATTAAAACATGTTCCCTTTGGATCCATTTCCCTAGGTTTTCCAACCACATTAGTGCTTGTTCCGGGCTCTTGATTCGGAGTAATCATTTGCTGTCCTTGCTCACGCCAGGCTTTCCATTTTCGAACTTTATCTAATGCAGCCTCCAGAGTAATATTATTAAGCTCCAGCAATTTCTTTTTCAATTCAACATCTACCAACTTTTCAATCAGTTAATCGCGTAGATTTTCGTTCAAAGATTCACCAAAATTGCAGTGACAAGCTTTTTTGCGTAAATGGACCATGAATTTGTCATCTTTTTGCCCCTGCATTGGTGCTAGTTGACGAAAAGCATGGCGCTCATACGTGACATTGTCGTCGGTTCGAAAATGAGCATCCAGTTTTCGAAGACACACTGAGAAGGCGTTATCGGTCTCTGTGTTAATCGGTCCAGGATCTTGAAGATCTTCGTAAATATCTTGAACTTCCATACCTGCTAAATGAAGCAATATTGAGCTTTTTTGCGGGCAGCGTTCGTAATTCCCTTGCCATCGATGTAATACTGGTATGATCGTTTCCACTGTCGCGAGCCAACGTTCGATGACCTGAGACGGCGACCCTGTCAAATCCAAAGGAGGCTGCGCTCTTTTTACTGAATTCGCCATCCTCGTCGGCAATTTGTAGGATATCAGAGCCACTTAGGCGAGCCACAAAGGTCTAAACAATTCTTTTAATACAGCAAGGAACACCTACACGATTCACACACCTTGTCTTACATTGCCCGGATGTACTATTGCTCTCATCCGCTGAAGCCCAGCATAGACTAGAATAAGTTCTTATTAAAATGTTTTATGTGACTTGATTATGACAGAACCTTCTCGAATTTTCTTCAAATTTTCTTATCCCTGAAACACAAGTAATGCGACTTAATGAACAGGGCTCACTTATTGTTTTTTTCTTCTTTAATTTTAAGTTCCCTCAAAAGCTCCCAGTGGATTTATGGTGAAAGCAAGCAATTCTACAAGTATCACAGCATCTTGGCAGCTTCCACCTGCAGACTCCAGAAATGGAATCATCACAGGATTCAAATTGTTTTATAGACAGAAACGCCCTGACAACCAACCTAAACTTCTTAACATTTTCAATGCTTCCATTAGAGCAGAAACTGTCAGCGAGTTGATGAAATTTACAGAATATGAATTTCAATTGTTGGCCTACACCTCGGTTGGCGATGGACCAAATAGTTCTGTTCAGTTGGTTAAAACAATGGAAGATGGTAAGTGGTATTATCATTAATTCATGAGTTTTTGAGCGTTCTTTCTTCACCATTGCGTACCACAAATCTTGTCCTCTTTTGTACAGCAAAATTAAACTTAATTTGATTAGCAATGTAGTGCTTATCCGTGGTCAATCGATTGACTGGCAAGTGGTTGATTGGATGATTTACCACCTGATTAAGATGCTTTTGCTGCTTGATGCTGTTAAAGCCATTCATCCTCAACACATAATTGCACAGATGCATTATTTATAGTGTTGATTTATCTCAGTCTATCTTTTATCTCTTAAATTATTTTGCTATGTTCCAGCTCCATCAAAACCTCCCAGTGGATTTATAGTGAATGCGAGCACTTCTTCAAGTGTCACAGCATTTTGGCAGCTACCACCCGCAGACTCCAGAAATGGAATAATCAGAGGATTTAAGTTGTTTATTAAGAGGAAAGAGACAGGTGACAAACCAGATGTTCAACTTATCGATGTTTCCAAACCTTCAGTTTACACAAAGACTATTACTGGGTTGCAAGAATCTACAGAATATGAATTGCAGGTGTTGGCCTACACTTCTGCTGGTGATGGACCAAAGAGTTTTGTTCATGCAAAAACAAAGGAAGCTGGTAAGAGTTAAATAATTGTTCGAAAGATCAACACAGGGTAATAACCTAGAGTTAACTTTTTTTTCTTCCGTGTTTTTCTCTTTCTTACAATAGTATACTGGTAGTAATTTACAATGGTAATTGAGTGAGTGGAGTGTAATTTGGTCTGAAATTAGACTTGTGAAATCACAAATATTATTTCAGTCCAAAATTGCACATGACACGAAGTTCAATTACCACTTTTATTACATCCATTTGGAAATCGCTCAAATACAGGATTTCAGTCAGTACGAATAGTTTATTAATCCAGTTGCCGGTTTATAAAAAAGCGAAACCAGAAACGCTTTTACGTATCATTTTCTATGCAAAACAAAAATTTTCGACACCATTTGTGAAAAGCTCAGTCATGCATGACAACGGAAAAATACGTTCCATTGAAGGAAATTCAAGTCCGATCAAAAAAAAATTAAACATGAACTTTACTACACATTGGCTTTCTTTGTATCACATTTTCTTGAAATTTCATTGATTACTTTAAACAAGCCTTGAAATCTGATTGGTTGTTTTGTTTTAATGTTTCTTTGTCATTGGCTGGGGAAAAGGTGAATTTAGTGCAAACAAAGTGGGATTCCTGAATAAATCGCACTGCTGAGAGGAAGGATCACCAGCGATAATACAAAAGTTAAACTGTGCTGCTGTTTCTTTTATATCATTTATGTCACATTGAAATCTGAACTGTAGTGTCTCCGTGTTTATCAGGGGCATAAAAGGCCAATAATATCCAGAGACTGGGGAAAACGTTCATAAAAAAAAACGTTGCACTGATGTATAATCAGTGATAATGTTTCATGTTGCACATTTTTATCGTTGTTGCATGTGAAGTAATCTGCAGATATACCTGTTCATGAGCGTAATTGTTCCTTCGTTTTAAATACACAGTTACTCAACTACTTTACATGTAACGCTATCTGACGTTAATCTTAATGTGCTTAGAATTTCATGAAAACTATGGCATTGAAAATTTGATTCTTTCTTGTACCAATAATAACTTGTGCCATTTTTGGACCAGGTTTTTCCATGGCGAGTATTCTTGGTTTTTCCATGGGCGGTGTATCTTTTCTGGGCTTTCTACTTCTTGTTGGTTTTTCTTGCCATAAAAAGAGAAGGAAGAAGCGTACTGCAAAGTGGTAAGCTTTTTTTCTTTTAACTGATAAGATAATACAATACTTCTTTTTTAAAACTAGGATAAAATAAAAATGATAATAATGAAAAAGAAAACCTTTTATTCGTAAAAAATGGACAACTATGAGTTTACAAGATACGGCACCTAATCGTTTCTAGTTCTTGCTCAAAGACGCCGCTCATATCCGCTGGGAAAATCCCAGTCTAATTAGGCAACTAAAACATACGGAGCTTACTCTATCTCTTTAGCTACATTTATGTTTTAGTGTTGTTTTCTGTAGTTTTTGTGCTCACGGTCTAGCCCGTAATGCAAAATGTCATCTGGATTGTCTGAGTGAGTGAGTGAGCGAGTGAATCACTAAACTAATGAGGTCTTTCTGCAATTTTAACAATTGATGTCCATTTTACAGTTATCTGTCTGCGGCCTACTTGTTGCCTTATCCTATCTTAATTTTCCTTACATTTACTTTACATTACCTTTCCAGGCAGGAGTTTATACCACCCCTTGGAAAATTTGTTAACTTGATAAAGCTTGATCCATTGCACAGCATTAACAATGGTTGGCAACAGTGGTTTACCAATTGCTTGACTGTCGCCATGCAGTACACAAATTCTAATCAATTGAAGGCTGCAGTAGTTTTATCAGATTTGCCAACTTCCTGCCCTATAGTTACGTTCCTTAATTGTGTAAAAGAACGCATGAAGTGTGGACGTCTGTACAAAAATTTTTGCCGTTGGTTTTCTGAGAAGCGAAAGAAAGGGCTTCAATACAGTTATCGTTTTACAGGTTTGGAGTCCAAGAGATTTTGTTGGAACTTTGGGCTCCTAATTGAAGTCCTCTT
>NC_090893.1:38353303-38355803 GCF_036669925.1 Montipora capricornis
AATCGTGTCAAGTAAACAACGACATCATTATCGTAGTTATCTCGTTCTTCTGTAGATATGTTCCCTTTGCCCCTGAAAATTATTGCTAGCTTCACTGTTTGCTGTCCTTCTGCCCTGATGCAAAGCTGGAGTGTTGCTTGCCTCTTGTCCAGGCCAGATCCTGGCTGTGAAATCCAAACTTGATTGCTCCCTGCAATTTCATAGGTCTTATCTTGATCGACGACAAAAGGCAGTGGCACCTGATCTACATTCAGTCTATTCTTGGGAGACCATCTACCATATTTATTATCCACAACTGGTCTTTCCCTTCTCCTTCTTTTGGACTGCACAGCCTTCCTAAGGTTTCTATGAAATTGCTGAATAGTTTCCCTGCCATCATTGGCAGCATTTCTTTTTTGTTCGTTCTCCTTCTCAGTGCAATGTTGTGTCTGCGTTTGAATCGTTGAAACCAATTCTTACTGGCTTTAAACTTACTAGCCTCTTCTTTTCCATAACAGCTCTCTATTTTCTGTTTCATCTTTGTAGTAAGCCAAAGCTTGGAAATTTTGCTTCCTTTTGCTCGTCGCAACTTGAATTCGGTAATGAGGAGTTTAGAGGCAAAGGGGTATTTCTCACTATTTCGAGCTCTCTCACCAACCATCTGTCTCCTGCGTCTTGCTTCTCTGGCACTACCAGCATTTGTTTTCTTTTTATTTTTGGCAAATTCTGACGAAATGGAATTTCTTGCTTTGTTACACTTCACTACCAAAGATTTGCTTACTTCTTTGGCATCTACGACTTTTTGCCATTTATTCCTAGAACTAGAGAGATTATCCAAAAGGTCGTGTTTGTTTCTCGAACTCTTTTGTGTAAGACTTGCGCTTGTTTCTTCCACGACGGTTTTCAGCGCGTTCCTATTCCTGACGAGGCCAACGATTCTCTTCCTGTTGACTAGCTTCTTGTTGCACATATAGATCCACAGACTCAATTTTGAGAGCTGAAGTGGATTTATCCAGTGAGTCAACCTCAACTTCGGGATGTTTATTCTTCGTATGCATCTCCAAATGCCGCTTTCTAAAAAATGATTGACTGCACTTCTGACACTTGAAGTCAGAAGTTGACATCTTAACAAGTTTTTGCAATGTTTCAGTGATGCCATACAACCCTCCATTCTTCAATTCCACATTCTTCTGAAAGCCACAATCGAATAAAATCCGATTCATTTCGAGATAGACAAGAAAATTGATAGAAATAGCTGTATTACGGTGTACTTTGAGAGTGCCACGAGGAAACATGGACAAGAGGAACCGGGGACCAATGCTGGCTGAAGTGTCAAGTACATGTCAGCGGTCTTCCTGTTGAAAACAAGGGACGCCTTGTTGAGTTCTATCCTTGTGTGTCAAGTCTTGTCTTCGAAAGACTTGGCTAAAATCAAGGCGTAAATCCGTCCATTTTGTGACAAGTCTTCGACGTATATTACACCTTAAAGGTTAATAACAATGGGGGAAGAGCATGAGGTATTTATTGAGTCCAGTGTTAGGGGATACCATGCGTATTTGTGGACGTTTCTGTTGTCATCGGCGAGGTGATTACTTGTGAGAGAGACCATGACAATGTGCATGACAAGTATGCTATAGCTGTGCAGAACGAAGACCAGACATTGTTTGGCCATGTCCCTATAGAGCTATAGAGCTTTACAAGATATTCAGCCGTTTTTTACGGGACTATGGGGAGGTTGAGGCAGAATGTATTGGAGCTCGGTTCCCGTGGATTATAAACTTAAAGGAAATTACAAGTACCTTGAGAAATTGGTATCAAGAATAAAGGGAAGTGAATCAACTTCTGGTCTTAATATTTCAGAAGTAAAGAAATGCACCTGACTAATGTTTCAAATGGCTGAACTTCAAGGAACACAAGGTCCAAAGAAAACAATTACAGACTTCATGAGACTACTTTTACAGTATTTCACATTACAGTGTATTAATTTTTTTTTGACAAAGTTGTAAGTTATTTTACAAAGTTGTTTCTGTAAATGTGTTTTATTTGTGAGCAATGAAGTCACCAAAGTCAAAGTCACCAAAGTTATACTTTTTAGTTAAAAATGCTTATGAAAATATCCCATAACTCACATATAAGAACCTAATAAATTTTGCTTGGCTAAACAGGTTCTGATATTCTGGGATATAAAAATGGGAAATTTCTGACAGCAGGTTCTTAAATCAGTAGGTTCTTACATGCGTGCTTTTACTGTATCATGCATGTCGAAAACTTTCAACAGATCATAATATGAATTACCTTTGTTCATTTCATTTAAAAAATGCAAGCAAGAATAACCACAAGGTGTCGTCATAATATTTTGTATTTGATTGTTTTGATGTACTAATGTTAATTTTTTTATTCTGGAATGATTTACAATCCCTTGAATTGGTGCCATACCAAAACTGTCAAAATAATTCATTATACCATCCTTTACATAAGTAGCAGTCCAATGAGTGCCACTCATAAATAATGGTTCAAGATT
>NC_090893.1:38363303-38365803 GCF_036669925.1 Montipora capricornis
GAAAATAATATGATATCATATTTCTTGCTGTTGCGATCGTAGACCGTGCTTGGATGGTAGACCGTTGGTAAATGGAAAAGACGATATGTACAGGATTTCTAACTGTGTGAGCTTTATTACGAATCACCTGGTAATGTATTGGATTGATTAGAAAAGAACGTACTAGATGAATTGTGCTGTTTCCTCGAAGATACGATTTTCAAATCTAACGCCACTATCCCGGTTGACGTCACCAAAAAACACAATAAATGGTATTGTGTTCCATAATATGGGCCATGTGTAACTTTTGGAGCATCAGATCTGCAGTGCAAAATACTTTGCTCCCTTAGTATTTGGTACGGAGTCTTCTGTTAGCGATGATAAGTCCAAACACTCGGAAGTCGATGCTACCGTATGTCAATAATTAATATCATTTCGTGTTTGGTACAATGTGCTTTGCACGTCGCGTGCAAACTTCTTAAATGTTTCAGAGCTTATACGATATTTAATGATTTTTTTAAGTTCCTGCTTTTGTACGTTAAAACGTTTCCCTATAGGATTCAAATCCGGACTGGCAAAATTATTGCAATCAATCAGACAACAAGTTGCAAAAATAGTGGAGACACCTCACCTTCTTGGGGCGTTATTAATTTCCCTATTATCTCTCACACTGCAGTCCCTCTCTCCTCCTTATCAGTGTTGCTAGCAAGACAAAAACATTTTGGGAACTTAAGCAGTCAGCATTGAAAGGGGGAGAGGGGAGAGGAAGTGGGAAAGGTTTAAATTCTAGATACGACGGGCATTGGAAGCTAGAAAAGGTGCTTTTGAATGAAAGTGTCTCAACAATTTTGCATCTTGTTGTAGCATTTTACTTTCTAATTCTTCAAAAAAAGCTGTGACGATTCAAAGGAATAATAACATTGATATGTTTAGCTCCTCCTGTACCATCATTATTAACAGCTTAAGAAAGCAATCTTCTAGATTCAAAGCTTTATTATTATTAGCTGTAGTATTATTTGTATCAAGGTACCATAAGCTATTTTTAGCAACAGATCTTGAGTAATCACCTGAATATTCTAGAAGATTTGTCACAAAAGTTACATTATGCAAATTATTAGTATCATATACTATTTTACCTGCAGATTTAATCATAAGATGTTTAATTAAACTGTGAGCTCCATTTCTTATTGTTATTCTATCTGCAGCCGCATATCCAGCACCATCTGCTATTTTTGTAACTGAAAACGAACTTCAAAAAATCCATTAAACTAATCGAAAAAACAAAAGATCTGTCATTAATCGTTTTTTTCTTGAGGCTGATTATTTGCAGGAGCTCTAATAATATCATCTAATTGAAAACGAACATACTCATTTCTTTGCAAAAATTCGTTTGTTTCGTCTGCCAGATATCGAACGATTTAAAATCATATTAGTGTCTTGTTGTTGTGTTATAGGTTGAATTGGCATTATTTTTTGTTGTTTTGTTGAACCTTGTCTCATTTTAGAAAGATTCTTCATAATTAAATCACCAGATTTTTTGGCAACTTTTTTTCCAATTTTATCACCAGCGTGTGATACTCCTGATTCTCATGCTTTTCTTGCCATAGGCTAAGCTACTTTTTTGAAATCTGAAGATATAATAGCTTTACAGTCAAACCAAGTGAAGCGTACCCCTTAAGATTGCATTAATGAAGTGATTATTTAAAACTTGAACCCGCTAGTCGTTTCAAGAATGCAATAATGAATTGATTATTCGAATATTGAACTCGCTCGCTCGATCCAAGAATACGGCTAAATTCGCTAACGGCTTCCGTTTTCGAAAAATCAATTCACTGTTGCGACTAGTAGGTTTCAAACCTACTAGTCTTTTCTAGAATGCAATACTGAATCGATTTTTCGGAAACGGAACCCGTTAGCCGTACTCTTGGATCGAACGAGCGAGTTCAATATTCGAATAATCAATTCATTATTGCATTCTTGAAACGACTAGCGGGTTCAAGTTTCAAATAATCAGTTCATTAATGCAATCTTTAGGGGTACGCTTCACTTGGTTTGACTGTAATAGCCTTAAATATATTATCTATAATGATTCCAGATCCTTTGTGTTGAAATACAAATTTACCAAGTCGTGGATGGTAAAATCTTTTGAATTCGTATGGTTTCATTATATTCTTATGTTATATTATTGTACTTTTTTAAAATCAAGTAATCTTCGTTTTCCATCTGTTACCCACATTTGAATTGACCCAATAGTGGTTTTATTGATAGGATTAAAAGTTATTCTTCGTGGTTCCAATGTAAAAGAATAACTAGGTTATAAAACACTAGTACTAAAACTGCAAATAGTATCAGTATTTTGTCCGTCAACTAAACTAAAGGTTAATCAAATCACAATGAATATTTAATACGTCGGTTTCTTGACTTAAAATTGGTACTTTATCTCCAATATGTGTTCCACTTGTTAATATTTTTTTGGCAAAACCTACGAGATCATTAAAATCCGATTTTGTTAAATCAAGTC
>NC_090893.1:38370803-38380803 GCF_036669925.1 Montipora capricornis
TAAAATTTATTTACATGGTAAAAATTTACAACAACAAAATACCAAGATTTAATGAAAATATTTGAACCTATTAGTAATGATATTGGTTATAATATCATTGAAACATACAATGATAAAATAGTACCATTATCAAAATTACCTGATAACAATCAAAAAATGATGATTTCTTAAATACTGGTAAAAAAAAAATGATTCTGAAATCAGAAACTATTGAACTAATAGCGGAAATAAAAATTGTTCATGTATTTATTTAAGTCAATCTTTTTTTTAACAGTGATAAATGCCTAAGACTTAATTCTTCACATTATTGTCTTTTCGAATTTCCAAGTCAAAATGAGAAAAATAGAATTGCCCGAGAGTTAGGTATAAATAAAAATATTTATGAAAAAGGAACAAAGGAGCCATTTTCTGTTTTATACATTGATAAACAAAGAAAATTAACTTTTAAGAACTTTAATAAACAAATATGATATACACCAATTATATACATGAGTTATTCAAACGGTTAATTAGAATCAACAAGTACAAAAATAATATACACCAATTATATACACGAGTTATTCAAACGGTTTATTAGAATCAACAAGTACAAAAATAATTGAAGGCATACCAGGAGTTGGTTTTAAACTGACTGAAAATGGTAATTATGATATTGAAAATAAAAAAAAATTAACTAATTTAAAACCAGGACAAAATGATGACATGCTTTGACCAAAAAGCAGATATACGATCACGTGAAGATGAATGGTGATTCATCTAGCCAACCAGTTGATTTAACTAATTATTTTTAAAAAGATGGAAGCGATCAAATGAATGGATTGCTTAATATGAATAATAGAAGGATTCAAAATGTCGCACCTGGTAGACATAATACAGCAGATGCCTTAACTCATCTTCAACTAGAAGCTTTTTATTTTGATCTTAATGTTGATGATGGTAAAATAGAAGCTCAAATTCCAATTGATATTGATAACAAAAAAAAAAATAACTGGGTTAAAAGATCCTCTTCATCACAAGATGCTGCAACAAAACTTTACATTGATAACTTGGTGGTTTTAAAAGCAGATAAAACAGAGCTAAATAGTTATATTTTAAAAAGTGGTTTGACAAGCAATCTTGACATGAAAAGCAATAAAATAATAAATCTCAAAACAGCTACTAGTGGCAATGATGCTGTCAATTTTACTCAGTTAAACAGTGAGATGAGTAACTATTTGCATTTAACTGGAGAAACTATGAAAGGTGATATTCAATGCAATAGTAATAGCATTTACGGAATTGAATAAGTAAGTAACAATACATCTGCTGTTAATCGTAAATATGTAAAAGATGAACTTAAAAGAAAATTGGATAAAAACAAGGCTATTAACATGGGTGGAAATAAAATTATTAGTTATAAAAAAACCAAATGATTTACATGAGCTTGTAAATAAATCATATGTTGATCAAAAAGTTCAAGCAGGTGCTTCCGTTGATTTATCACCTTATTTAAAAAAGGATGGTTCTGTGAGTATGATAGGAAATCTTGATATTGGTGATAATAAAATAATTAATGTTGGCGGACCACAAAATAACAAAGATACTATCAATCTGGGGTTTCTCATTGTTGAATTAGCATCTAAGCCTAATATAAACATTGTGTTGTTAAGAGATGGAATGCAAGAAATGAATAATAATCTCAACATGAGCAATAATAAAATAATTAATGTAAAAAATGCCACAACCAATTCAGATGCTGTTAATTTGCAGCAATTAAACGAAGCTAATTCAGTACTTGCAACCACTGTATCCAATTCACATATGAAAAAAGATGGTAAAACTTTACTCACAGGAAATCTCAATCTTAATGGTCACAAACTAATAAATATGAGCTCACCTGTTAATAAAAATGACGGTGTAAATAAACTATATTTAGACCAAAAAATAGGCGAAAGTAATATTATCTCACAGGAAAATCGTAAAAATGTATTTGAATACATAACAGACAAATCAGGTGAATTTACTGCACATTATGGTATTAATAGTGTAAATTTAATTAATAACTTCGATGATATGCCTCATAACATTAGAAAAAAGGCATTTTCTTTTACTTTGCAAAAGTCTAATCAAAATTCACAATACAAAGGAAAATTTGATATAAACCTCTTTAAATTAATAACAGATAACTTCAAATAATTGCACTTTAGCACTTGAGTTTTATTTTATGAATATCACATTTGAAGTTTAAACATGATTATAGCAAAACAAGCAACAACAAAAGTATCAAATGAATATCACTACATAACATCAATATTAACTCTTTATCCTGATGGTACTTCAAATCAAATTCAAAGAACACTTTATGTAATGTTTAAAAAACGAGCAGCAGTGTTTTATCGGATTTAAAAACACGAGGCATAGCCGAGTGTTTTTAGACCCAATAAAACACGTGCTGCGAGTTTTTTGAACGGCTTCAAAAACATTCCACAAAGAGCGTGTCCCTCTGGAATCAAAACAATGGTTCAAATTGTGAAAGGTGAATATTAGCATACAAGAAAAGCAAACTGTGCCTTATTAGTATTCTTTATATAAAGAATACTAACGAGGAGTGTTTTATCAGGTATAAAGCTCATACACGTGACGTTTTATCGGTGTTTTGATAGGCTGTTAGGCTCATGAATTATTAATGAGTTTTTGAAATTACTATAAAAGCTAATTATGACAGTAATAGCCCTTTATCATTACCAATGTATTTTGTATGTTATGGTATAAAAAATGCAGCACTAAATGATCTTGCCATAAGTATTTATGATTGGAAAAAAGCTTACGAAGTATTGTCTGATGAAAAATTTACAATGCATATGCCAATTGCTATGAATGAAAACGACATTTTAAAAACATGACATTATTTATACGGTTATCTTATTACCAATTTATCAGACAAAACTTTTATTATAAATGGAGGTAAAAGAGTTTTTCTCCCTAATGAATCAATAATCAAACAAATTAAAATCTTATATAATTCTTTCAAATCAAATTATGAAAAACTAAACATTAAAATTCATTATAGGTTTCAATTTGCATTTAATGATTTCTTCGTATCAGATCAAAATACATATATAAAAACGTTTAATATAAATCTAACATTACAAAATGACCGTTAAACAGCGATATTCCAAACAAAGAACTTGATATATTAATTAAATATATTCATTAAAATAATGTATATAATATTATAATGGCAACTGATCAAAAAATATTTAATTTCAATCATATGAGTAAAAATCTATCAGATGAATAAATTAAAGAAATAAAAGATCTGTATAAATATTATCACAAAAATTATTGGTGTTATAAAAAGTCATTTCAACATTACCAAAAAATACACCTATCAACCAATATTTGCTCAGCTGTATTAGTAGTTACTGGCACAATTTCAGGCGCTTTAACTCTTAATCCCATAATTTTAGGTTCCATTTCAGGAGCTGGTGTTCTTTTACAGACATATGCTACTGCAAAAATATATGATAGAAAATTAGAAAATTGCAAATTTGCATATACTAGTTAATTGACTTAACAGATTCGTTACGATCTGGATTATTTGATGAAAAATTATTTTTTAATAAATCTGTTGTATTTGATAATACAATTAATGATAATTGTGTTTCTATTTCAGACAAAATAATAAAAAATATATAACAAAAAATTCATAGGTCAATCAACAAACAAAGGTGAGACCAATATTCCTCATAATTACTCAATGTCTTTTTGGATTTAGTAATATCAATTACATGAGGTAAACGTCACATCTTGAAAAGCTTGTGTATTATAAATTTAATTGATATTATCCTTTTTCTATCTTTTGTTAACTGTATGCAAAACTGTGCTTATAAGATCAAATGTCTTGCAAACACGGTTTATAATATCTTCTGATATTGGGAATTTGTTTTTGAGTTCTATATCTGTTAATACATTCCTAAAATGGTATTTTCTTATATAGACTGACTTTTTCCTGATTTTATACATACTTTCATAAAAATCAGTGTAATCATTTTTAAAAATTACATGATCTACTAAACCACAATTTTGACATGCCATTTGAAAGCCATCGACTAATATTAATTCTTTCTTATCACAACAATTATCATCATTATCTGTTTTAATACCATCTTCATTATGTAAAATAACACAACAAAAAGAACACATTTTATACTCCTTTTTAAATAAATCTGTTTCATGTAATTTTTCACAATACATTTATATATTAAGATACTAAAATAATTTTTAAAAGTTTACTTCTAAAGTTTACTTCTAAAGTCTACTGCTAAAGTTTACTGCTAAAGTTTATCGAATGTCTGCTATGTTGATTATGCAAATATTTTAACAAACTTCATGCATCAGAAAATTTATCAGATCTGTACTTTTATCAGAAAAAATATCAGAAAATAGATTTATGGGTACATTTTTGATTGGCTAACGACTGTCATATGACTTTAACACAATAGCTATTGATGATGACTCATTTTATGTTTTCAGCGGGAAAAATCCCATGCTTTGTGATCCTCTCATGTTCCATTTCAGTGATTATGCGAATATTTAATCATGTAGTTTTGTGCTTGGTAATATATTTTTTAAAAACATATAGAAAAAAGTTTGAAAAACGTATAGATTAATTTTCCAGTGAGTTTTGAATCCAACGCAAAATTTCAACACAAAATCCCAAGTTTAAATTTCAATGCAAATCCAATGCAAAATCCCAAGGTCAAATTTTATGCCTATTAATAAATATTTGTAAAAATAAAATCAAAAAGTGCATATGAAAGCAAACGCAAAATTGAGAATGATCTGGTACCCCATCTACTATACTACCGAGATGTGCCAATAGACGGGATATGCATATTTTTGGCATGTCGAAATCCAGATGTTTAATTAATACTGAATTTTGCAGAAATTTAAAATATAAATTCCTGACGGGTGGAAGTAAATTTCATTTTAGATGAAAATTCTTTGTAGACTGAAAGTTGCTGCGATAGTAAAAGAACTTTTAAGTTCTTTTACCATCTCAGCAACTTTCAGTCTACAAAGAATTTTCATCTAAAATGAATTAGACCAAAATTAGGTAATTGATTTGATAATCTAAATTTGGTAGCTAACTAAAACCAAGACCAACTAACTCCAGAAAGGTCACGAAATTACCTTTAAATAATTTTCTGGGGAAAATATTGTGATTTTTATCCAAGCCAAAAAATGTTCGCCGAAAAATCAGGAGGTAAGGTATCATGCAAATGAAGATATACCTGATGAAGATATACATGATACCTGATGCTGTCAAATGATGTGTTCATAATTTGTTTTCTCTCTTTGTACATCGCCTGTGATACAGAACTATTTGACAAACGTATTAAACCTTGAGAATTACTATTGCTCTTCTTGAGTGAAAAAATAAAAAACAAATCCAAGAAAGGAACTCTGCATTTACCTTGATTTTCAAACAGATCACCTACTGCTGGATTCCATTATGACTCTTCGCACACCTTACTACCTCTCGCTCATTATTTCGTTTTTTCTTTATTTTCCCTATAAATGCATCCATTCTTCCTTCGAAATTCACTCAGTTTTTGTCATTGTTACGTAACACGCAGTGTTTATCTGAAAAACTTCATTGCAATGCTCTTCGCGCATTCCAAGCATTCATTGTCAACGTCCATTACACAGACAATGTTAATGGTGTAACATCCATTACCCATAAGCACATGTCCCCAGAGGGACCTAGTTTTGGTGTTGTTGTTGTATTTCCTGCCATTAAGCACTTAAGTTTGTTTTTTCTTTTGTTACACTGTTTGTGCGCACCTTATTCGATTTTATGCATTTAGCATTGTTGTAACGTTTACTGGTAATTTAAAATTCTAACGGCAATCAATGTATTAACATTGACACAAATTCAAATCCGCACTGTAACGAACACTCGCAACTGAAGATGATCGATGATCGATCGAAACATGTCTTGTAAACTCCAAGTTGTTGTCCATTTTTTACGAATACTAGTTTGTCTGCTCTTATCCAAAACCGTATATGTATTGCAAAAACTGAAATCTGCTTTGTCAGGGGTATATTCTCATTGGTCATTACCCATCTGTAACAGGATGTGTAAATTGTGTTTTGGTCAATATTTATTGAAGTGGCAAGGAACATTTTAGGCTGCAATAAGCACCACGTTTAGGATGACAAAGTGCCCAGCAAGTTGTATTGACAGAAAGTAGTAAATCCTTAAGAAAAAGTTAGAAGTGAAGCTCGTGTAGACAGAAAAAAGCAAGAGCAAAACGACAAATAAAATCAAAAGGAAGACGTAAGCGCTTACCAATTGCTGGATTTCGGCGAGAGAGGGTGAAAAAATGAAAATGCAGCATTCCTTTACATGGGATTTTAGAAAAAAAATAAATTTACATAAAGTGATTTTTTTGGGGGGGACCTATAAGCAAGTAGCCACCACCAAAAAAAGGAAGGTGCAAATTGACCAAAATATTGCTAATTGGGTTGTTAATAACAAAGCAAAACTGGGTAAAGCCTTTGCGACTATTACGACGCACAAGGAAGGGAACCCGCTTAGGTTAATTACTTCTTGTTGTGGGACAGCAATTGAAAACCTTTCTGCATTTACCGAATTTTATCTTAAGCCATTAGCCCAAAAACTGCCCTCATTTGTCAAAGATACTACTCACTTATTGCAAAAAATTGGACCATTCCCTGAAGGTACCCTTCTTGTTTCCTGGGACGTTGTGTCAATGTTCCCCAATATTGACAACAATCTGGGAATAAAAGCTGTCACTGATGCTCTTAATTCATGAGAATTCCAAATTCCATCAACTGAATGTATCGTTGAAGCTGTGAAGATCTGCTTAGAGCACAACAATTCCCACTTTCAGGATCAACAATTTTAGCAAACTCATGGCACCGCAATGGGCCCTAAGAACGCACGTAGTTACGCTGATTTGGCGATGGGAATTATCGATCAAAAGGCCAAATCTGGGGAGACCAAACCTAAATTATGGTGGAGATATCGAAACGACATTTTCGTTATTTGGACCCAGGGAACCACCAAGCTGAGAGATTTTACCGAATTCATTAATTCACTGTACCCCACCATCAAATTTACCATGGTATCATCAGAAATTTCACTCAATGTTTTGGATCTCACCCACCTTTTAGTTTGATGGGTTTATTCAGACTGATATCTATTCCAAACCTACTGACCATCACATCTACTTATTGTGTAACAGTGCCCATCCATCTCATTGTACCAGGGCTATCCCGTTTGGAGTTGCTACAAGAGTTCGCAGAAATTGTTCCACAATTGAAAAGTTTGAAGAACGTAGCAAGGAATATCAGAATTATCTAGTAGATCGTGGTTACCACCCTTCTAAAGTTAAAACACAATTTGATAAGGCCAAAGATACACCCAGGGACGACCTCCTTTCACCTAAAGAACGAGAGAAAAGGGTTATTTTTCTCCTTGTGGTTAATTTTAACCCACATTTGCCCAACATTGGTAAAATCATTAAGTCGTATAGCCATTTCATTTATGATTCACCCACATTAGCACAGATTTTTCCCAAAGGGTCAATCATTCCATCTTATAGAAGGGCCAAAAACATCAAAGAGCTCCTAGCGGGACCCAAGGGATCTATTTATAGTAACAACGACCATTCTGCTACAGGTTGTTTTAAATGTAGCAAAAAATGTGATTTATGTAAGAACTTCTTAAAGGAGGATAAGATTTTTTACAGCGCTCGTACAGATCGTTATTACACTATTAGGCAACATCTTGATTGCAAATCTAAAAACATTTTTTTTGCCAACTTGCAAGAAGTGTAGGGTTCAGTATGTGGGTTCAACATCCAATGAATTCAAGGTCAGGTTTCCGAATCACAAATCGGTTATGCTTACTAACAAGACTACGTGCGAATTAGCTTGTATCGTGAACACTGAGGAAGTCCAAAGGGCGAAACGTCTGTTCCTTACATTAAACATGGACCTGTGAGTAGTTTGCTTTTGACTCCATTTTTCATTCAACCTATATATATCAACCTATATATATCACTTATACATATATATATATATATAGTTGCATATAAACTGGAGAGGAAGACAAAACTTCTCGAAGGTCCAGGAAATTTAATAAAAACGTTTCGGCCCTTCGGCCTTCGTCAGTTAAATTTTTTTTTTTAAATAAAGTAAAAGTTAAAAATCTAAGGATAAAATGACCTAATTATTACAGCAGTGGAGACTATATAGTCTCTGAAAGACTAACAATGGCTATTGTAATGGAATACAATTAAGTAGTAAATTCTATGGTACAATACAAGCCGAAACTAAAGCTTAATCACTAAAACAAAAGTAATGATGTAATACTAAAATCTAGAGTTATGCAAGTGATTTAATCTATTTATGTAATACCGACTACAAATTAGATGGGACTACAATGGAAACAAAAAACCTTTTTATGGAACATTGAAATAGATCCGTTTTTTTGAACGGAATTCACAGCGCTTATTGAGGCCAAAAGGCTGCAGTGTGCGCAATTGTGCCGCCTAACTAAGAAAAAAACCTTTCCCTTAGTGGTCGATTACAATCCGAGGCTACCTAATATTTCGTTGATCATTAAAAAACATTTTCACTTGCTCGAATCCAACCAAGTAGTAAGGGAAATTTTTCCTGCCAAATCCGTCATTCCAGCATACCGTAGAACAAAGAATTTGAAGGACATTCTTGCACCCTCCAAATTCAAAAGAAGTCAAAACCATGACGAGGCTGAAAATCGCGGATGTTTTAAATGCAACAAAAGATGTGATCTCTGTTGTAATTATTTGTTAGAAGCTGGTGAATTTTCAAGTTTTGCAACTGGCCGGTCGTATCAAATCAAACAAAACCTTGGATGCTATTCGACTGGAATTATTTACTTAGCCTCCTGCAACAAATGCAAAGTGCAGTATGTTGGTTCGACTTCCAATGCATTTAAAGTCAGGTTCAGAAACCATAAATCTGACATGAAAAGAAGCAAAAAATCGTGCGAGCTTGCCATTCATTTCAATAAATTTCCTCACAACCTTTCGGACTTCAATTTCATTGTCATTGAGAAGATAATGAACACTGATGGAGATTTAGATAACACTTTATTAAAGCGGGAGGGTTATTGGGCGGCACAATTGCGCACACTGCAGCCTTTTGGCCTCAATAAGCGCTGTGAATTCCGTTCAAAAAAACGGATCAATTTCAATGTTCCATAAAAAGGTTTTTTGTTTCCATTGTAGTCCCATCTAATTTGTAGTCGGTATTACATAAATAGATTAAATCACTTGCATAACTTTTACTTTTGTTTTAGTGATCTCTCTCTCTCTCTCTCTCTCTCTCTCTCTCTCTCTCTCTATATATATATATATATATATATATATATATATATATATAAATTGAATCAACGCCCACTTTCAAACGCCTTTGTTTTTTCGGTGGTGGCTCTTTCCTTATAGGTCCCAAAAAAAAAAAGATCACTTTATGTAAATTTCTTTTTTTTCTAAACTCCCATGTAAAGGAATGCTGCATTTTCATTTATATATATATATAGGGTGGGAGGTGGAATCTGAACACCCCAGTCGATTGGCTATGCACGGTCCTATCCCCTTAAGAATGAATTAATAGTAGATTGAGGAGAGAAATCTGGACAACTGATTGCATGAGTGAAAATGTGGTTCGGCCAGGAATTGAATCCGGGTCTCCAGATTACTAGTCGGATGCCTTAACCACTCGGCCACCCAACCACGCTGGCAACGTGGCTGTGTATTGACCTTATTATGGCTGGCTCCAGGGAGACAATACAACACACATTTTCTGCAAATCAGGATCGCCTCACTACCTCCCAGTTGATCGGCTATGCACTGTCCTATCCCCTTAGAGAATTAATAATCATTTTATATAGATTGGGAGGAGGAATCTTGACGACTTATTGCCTCACAAATCAGGATCGCCT
>NC_090893.1:38383303-38385803 GCF_036669925.1 Montipora capricornis
TAGAGTAACTTATGTGACTTAGCTATTAAGCTTGGCTCTTAGCCTTCTCGGTTTTAGATTGGCATTGTAGTCAGATTGCTGCTAACGCTATTTTTTTGTTTGTTTATTTATTTATTATCAAGTGAGATATTACACTGTCTAAGTACAACCAGCTACCAACCAAATAGCCGACCTTTAGGCACATGTTCTTACCGAGACCGACAGACTTTAACAATTTAAAGCTCAAAGATCTGCCTCGTCTTGATTTTGTTTGGAACGGGAAAGGGTCTCTGACGACACCAATATCATAGCCTTAGGTGCATTCCCCTCGTCTCGTGGTCCACTTAGCTCAAACAAACACAATGGCGTGCTTCTAGTCAGTGGAGGCAAGTTTACTTGCACTGTTCGCGGGAAGCAGGTCAGGCCAGAGTTTTTCTGTACTCTACTAGAAGGCATTTGTTGCATATGTTAACTTGGCTAAGTCATCCAGTCATTAAAGCGTCGAAAAGCTGGGGTAGGCTGCGACATACTAATCATCATCATCATCATCATTTTTTTAACTTATTTTAATAGTTTAATTCTCATTTTTTTGGCAATCCGTTACTCCCAGCATTCCTGTAGAAGATGATTGAGTGCTTTTAATAGACAACTTTCACGATAGCGTGATTTGACTACAACTACAAGAATTCAGTTTGTTTTTCTTTTCTTGTTTAATTTTTGTAGTCCCAGTGGGCTCAAAATACCAATAGCTCTAATTAGCATGGGACAAGCAAAACCTGCAGGATTCTGGTACTGTGGTACACCACACCAAGTGTCCCTTTCACCGTAAGCATTTTGCTTCCTTTTGAAACAACAAGGTATATGTTAGGGTTAGCATAATATTCAGGTTAGGGTCAATGCAGCTGATAATTTTTCTTAGCGTAGCGGAGTTTAGTGGTCACTCAATAACGATAATTGTGTGTATTTCTGGACACAAGTGATGTTAAAGTTGGGCGGAAGAGCAAAGGGAACACTTCTTGACGCTTATCAATATCGGCGTATAATTACGTAGGCGATAGTTGAATTCTTTGCGCTAATTGGTTGCTGATGAGGTGATTATTACGTGATAATCAGTTAAGCGGTTTTTCAAAATGGCTGCACGCAGAAGAGCAAGGAAACGACATCAACGCACATCTCAATATGGGCATTTCTGGACATATCGCATCCGCCACTTTTTGGGGTTTCTCTTTCCCCAGGATAAACTTTTGACGTCATGTTTTGTCTCAACAAGGCTTCTATCGAGACCCCAATCAACCTAAGGACTCGTTCAACCGTTTAAACACCCTCTTCAAAGCAAAATTGTAACGTGTTGGCCTTAAATTAAAGACTTTGGCAGTGTAAAGAAAAGAAACATGTTCAGTAAGATCAATGGAGTATTCAACCAAAAGAAAAACAAAATAAGTTAGCTTATAAGTAAACATGCCAGGCCCTAAATTAGAAACAGCCATAGGTCTTGACATTTCAAAGAAAAGGAGCACATAATGATAAGTATAATGAATTAATTTCTTAATTTTCATAATTTTTATAAAAGTGCAAGCTGCACTTAAAGTATGTGCTCTATTATGTTGTAGATGGTGCATTAACATAATAAAAAAGAAAATAGAGTTAAAATTTCACTGATTTATGTTTGTGAAGAAGGAGGGGAACAAGAAATACAAAATAAGTTAGCTTGTAAGTAAATATGCCAGGCCCTAAACTAAAAACAGCGATAGTCCTTGACATTTTAAAGAAAAGGAGCACATAACGATAAGTATAATAAATCAGTTTCTTAATTTTCGTAATTTTTGTAAAAGTGCAAGCTGCACTTAAAGTATGTGCTCTGTTATGTTGTAGATGGTGCATTGGCATAATAAAAAAGAAAGTAGAGTAAAATTTTGTGTTTCACTGATTTATGTTTGTGAAGAAAGAGGGGAACAAGGCAAGGTCAGACATTCAAATGATGGCACAGTAGCTTCTTCGCTGTAAGTAAGAACGTACATAGGACAATGTTGAGACGGGAAAAATAGACAAGGAGACTAAAACAGAACCACATGTTACCATGAATAGATGGTTTTCACGTGACGTCATAGCTGCCATTTTGGTGTACTAGAACAATAGACATCCTCTCCCTTGGGGACTGAACTCTATTTTTATGCAAATTCTGCGCAAATATTTTCTATTGTTTTGTACACGAAAATGGCCGTCAACTCAGGTGAGTGAAAACCATCTATTGGTGGGGGAAACGGTGCAACGAAAGGTGTAAGAGGAATGACACTTTTCTAGGCAACTGGTAGGGAGCGTTACACTAACAGCCAGTCATTATCACAAGGACCGTAAATGTATCTAATGGCCGTGTTTGTAGTGTTTATTACATTTAGGTGCTTACGCGTGGCGTGGCGTATACATAAGGTGTCTTTTGGCCTCTCTCAAGAATGCCATAATATTCTTTGTTTGTCCTCGAAAATTTTGCATTAGCATCGTTTGTATTTTCTTTTGGGACCCT
>NC_090893.1:38393303-38395803 GCF_036669925.1 Montipora capricornis
CTTGTCGTAATATCCAAACAGGCTCATTCTGTATATACGAAAAAGCCAAAAGTAAACAGAGGTTTGCCGGGTACTGGATGTAGCCAAAAGTAAAAGGAACTTTGTTGCCGAGTGCTGCATGCAGATACCTGAAAGGCCGGACTACAACAAAAATGACGTTCGGAAAAGAGTGTCAGCTTTGGTTCGGCGATATTTTTGGCCAGATGACTGGCCATTGATATTGTGCAACATTTATTCATTCCCTAATATTAAATCCACGCCCTCTCTTCACAATCTTTGTTTTTTACAGGTCGGAAAGATCAGCCACTGGCCAAATATTCTCAAAAGAGATGAATGCACCTGATAGCCAGCAGCGATAACTTGAATTCCTTCATTTTCCATTCATTTCAGTTGTTCCTTGGGTTTGGTAAAACGATAAGCGATTCGTTGCATAAAGACACGTTATCATTGGTATTTTCTGTCCGTAAATGCTATTTTTGCGGGCCGCATGCTAGAAAACGGCTATAAATCAACGTTAATCCTCGGTAAATATAAAGTATTCTATTAGATTTCTGAAGGAGTTTCTCCACGATTGTTGATTTCCAAATATTTTCAAACAGCCAAAGATCGGACAACAAAAGAAGAGAGCCTATGTGTTGGTCATTTTGGGTGAATACCTTTCTGAAGACAGGCTTGTAGATGGAAGAAGAATCTCCTCCAAAAAGCCTAGCTTCATTTCACATTTGCCTTCAACGAGAAACTTTGAAACATCTTACAGCCACTCGCTCCTTAATTAAACATTAGCGTTTCCTAATGAACATGCGCACTTGATGGAAACTTGAAATAGACTAAGCCACCCCACAATCGAGCGAAAATCAGACATAGATGCAATATATAATTGGAAAATGTAACATAGGAAATGTCACAAGTTGAGCGAAGCTCGCTTAAGGGGCCACATACGAGGAAAAAGCATTCCTGCCAATGCCCCTAGGAAAGTCTGAGACGCTCTGGCCCCAGCCTAAATGGATATCCTCTGATGTGATCAGAGAGGCCGACAAAGTAAGATCGATTAGCGAGGTAGCGCTTTGGTGCTGTAACAGAACTCAGACTTCCTTCGCTCATCCCACAGTTTTTTGCTACCTGTTTGTCATCAAAGCTCGGGATTTCCCTATATTTTGTCAATTTGCTAATCTTACATTTGTGAGAGGCCTCACATCATATTTCATTAGCGTGGGGAATTATATCTGAAAAAATCCTCGACCTTAAGTGTTTTGTGACTCGTATATCCTATCTTGGAGCAGTGCTTTAGTTTGTATGCAAGGACATTGTTTTGATATTGACGTAAAGTGTGTCAAGAACTTGTCTTGTCCATAAACGAGAATGTTTAATAGATTTTTTACCCATGCTCAAATAAAAAGGTAGACAATACACATGCGTGCCCTGGGAAAAACGTCAGCATACACAAAATTAATTGCACCACAATTGTACGAAAATCCAAATAAGATGCTATATATAATAACTCAGCAAAGGTCGCCATGGATGGCGACGGGTTGAGCGAGGTTCCCTTGCGAGCCTTGGCCTAGTAAATTCAGGAAATGTCTGATCACCCAAAATAATTCCTGGAGGAAATTTCGATCCTGTTTTACTTCATTTTCTGAGCTTTGAGGTAATATAAGATGCATTTGCCATGATGACTGGTTCCCTCTTCGGACTTGACGACTTGAAACTGCATTCTTGATGAAGTTGGATTTGCCTTCCCTCTCCAAACACCCCAGTATTTGATAGCCTAAGTTGTTCGCAGTTCAATTTTTTTGACTTACTGCTGTGGAAGCCTCTCACTAACTTAAATATGGTTGGACAGTCGCCCTTCTCTGCAAAATTTGCGTATCTATTTCAACAGCTTAAAAATTTCATGATTTTTTCAAGGGTTGCCAATAGCTTAGTGGATTCGTTTGAGCTTATGAGGCGAGAAATCCGTGTTCAGGGTTCAGTGTACACTTCTTCAAGGCAACTTTTTACTGGGTTGCCAAACCCAGTCGGAATCTGGGTTTCATTTCGTGGGTTTTTTTTTTCCGTGTCGGGAAAAGTCTTGCCTGTCACTCCCCTGCTAAGTGGTGTCTTTGTGCACAGAGTCTTCTGTGAGTAATTTGTTAGGTTTGAGGGGGGTGGGGTAATGCGTCGATTTCCCTGGTGCACACAGGAGAACATTTTAAAATTATTAAACCTGCAATGTCGTCGAAAGTCACTGTAACGCGTGTGGCGTTTTTGTGTATCTTTAAACAAAATATACCCTTATGGAGCTCAGTAAATGGAACGTCAATTGGATAAACAAGACAAATACGTCTGGAATCTTAAAAGCGGCGAGTAATGGATTTCGAAAATAATCTAGCGCCGGTCGAGCCGAAATCGAAGTGAGCTGTATTTCTAATATTTTACCAATTGTGCTGTTATGTAGAACACTGAAGCCAAATGGAAGATCCTCTGGTAACTTATGGGTTTAACAAAGACAGAGAAGGAATTG
>NC_090893.1:38403303-38423303 GCF_036669925.1 Montipora capricornis
TGTTGACAACTAAATGTCCAGGCCTTAAGGGCCTCAACAGAGGAGTCAAGTTGTTATCGACGACTATTTTCAGTCGACAAATTAATTGAGTGCTCAACTGTTTATGTCATGAAATGCGTTTTCACGAACGAAAAGGGAAAGTTGTCGATAACGGGTCTTTTTTGCGGGCGCCTGGAAAAATACCGACAAAAGATGAGGAACCACTGCCTTCAAAAAATCGTTTGCGTTGCTGGGAAATAGACCTCAGTCATGAACAACTTGGTCACAGGCGGGAGAAAACGGGACAAAATGGGACAAAACGGTCGCGTTTTTCATCGACAAGTTAAGTAGTTTCCTTTTGAAAAGGAAAACTACTTTTTTGTCGGCGACTCAGTTGATTTTCGCTATTTGTAGTCGATAACTTGATTCACAGCACACGCAATGTTTTGTCATCGATAATTATCTCTTTATTCTTGACAGCTTAAATGTTATGGATGACTACTTGCCTCGTCTGTGGAGGCCCTAACTTTTATGATCAGCGAAACCTTTACAAATATTTCCAATCTTCACTAAGACTCTCGAAAATACATTTCTTATTCTTTTCGATTCCAAACTGTCTAAAAAAATTATTATTAGATACATAGATTAGTTTAAATTACTTTTCTTCCTTTTAGTGAATATACTGAATGACAACTAGGGTTGGTCATATATCTTATTCACCAAGCTACTGGAATCTATAAGTTCAGGGCCGTAGCCAGAAGAAAAGTTATGACTGATTTAATGTCCAAGGTTAAATTCTCTTCGTAGGTATTTTAGGTGTTTATGATGAGTACATTTTAAAGAAAACACTGGAATCACGCTTTATTTTAAAGAATCACGAATAAATGACTGGAACAAGTCACTCGGTTTGTCTCATACTGGCTAAGGCCCTGAAGTTAAAGATTTATTTTTGAAGGTAAACGTCTCCGTTCCCGGCAGCAGCAACTATTACTAAACCGAAACCGTTTGACTGGCTATTCATCTGCCATTTTACTCGCAAATAAAGCTTCAAAAAATTAAATTGACAGCAATTATTGAAAAACTTTGGTCTTAAGGTTCTTTACCACGAGCAGTTGGCTGCTAATAGAAGTTAGTTTGTGTTTCCGCGATGGTTGATCTCACGATGGAGCTTTATTGCGACATTCATTGGTGTAAAGTTGCATTTTTCATCTCGTTACTGCATTGTGTCTGGGGTGAGTCCGATTTCATCTTTAGTTAGTCACGATTATATATGAAAGCCTGCAAATACAGAAACTTGTTGGGGAAATAAGTTTTCACGTCTCAGTTCCCGGCCGTAGCAACTATTTATTACTAAACCGAAACCGTTTGGCTGGTTAACCATCTTACATTTGACTTGCAAATAAAGCTTCAAAAAATTAAATTGACAGCAATTATTGAAAAACTTTGGTCTTAAGATTCCTTACCACGAGCAGTTGGCTGCTAACAGAAGATAGTTTGTGTTTCCGTGATAGTTGATCTTACGATGGAGCTTTATCGCGACATTCATTGGTGTAAAGTTGCATTTTTCATCTCGTTACTGCATTGTGTCTGGGGTGAGTCCGATTTCATCTTTAGTTAGTCACGATTATATATGAAAGCCTGTAAATACGGAGCTTGTTGGGGAAATAAGAGGTGCGAGTTAGAGAATGCGCGTTAAAATAAATGGAAGACACAAGTTAGGGAATGCGAGATGCAACATAGAAAATCCGGGAAAAAAAATGCGAGGTGCATGTGCTGGGTCGAAAATGTTAAATAAAAACGACACTCCATAATAGGTAACAGAGAATCGAGGGAGAGAAGTCTTTGAAATATGGAATCTCTAAAACGGGGAAATTACAAAATGGGGAATCTCTAAGACCGGTGATCTCCAAAAGGAAGCATTATTAAAGATCTGATCTACTACAAAACCATTACAACATTGGTTCCCGTAACAAACGCTTCTGTAAGGTCCTAAACTGCACAGTACCTTTTCAGCGCGCTCTATTGTTTGGTAAAATGCAAAAATATATATATATATATATATCGCTCAGTCTTAGGGATTAGATTTCTGCAACAAGGAACTAGTAAACAGTTTCACATGTTAACCATGAGTCATCTTCACTTTTAGTTTCAAATGAATCTACGAAACATTAAATTGACAGCAATTATTGAAAAAAGTTCCGTCTTAATATTCATTTACATGCACAACAGGTCGCTAAAAGAAGCTAGTTTGTATTCCTGTCAAGTTTCATCTTGTACATGTGATGGAGCTTTATCGCGACATTCAATGGTGTAAAGTTGTATTTGTCATCACGGTACTATATTGTGTCTAGCGAGATGCGTTCGATATCATCTTTAGTTAGTCACGATTATGTATGGAAACCTTTAAGTACGGAAACTTGTAGGGGACATGAGACTCGGGCATAGGAGTGACGCGAGATGAAAAATGCGTGATGCGAATTAGAAAATGCGAGATAAAAAAATGCGAAATGCCAGTTAGAAAATGTGTGATAAAATATGAACGATCCTAGTTTGAAAATGCGAGATGAAATATGCGGGATGCAAGGTAGAAAATGTTAAATAAAAACGGCTGTCCAAAACATGGAACAACTGAGAATCGAAGGAGAGAAAGTGAGAGTGGGGACTCTTTAAAACAGGGAATCTCTAAGACGGGTAATCTCTAGAAGGAAGAATTTTCAGAGATTTGATCAACTACAAATTCTTTACTATATAAGCTTCCTTAACAATAGTTTCCGTAAAGTCCTGAGCTGTTCCGTGTGGCTAATTCACAATACCTTTCGAGCGGGGTTTTCTTTTTGCTGGTATAATTTGACAAAACCGTTTGGAACTTCCCTTGACCTATCACATCTTGAAGGACTATTTCTTCTCAGTGGAAACTGCGACAAGCCTCCAAACATAGCAAGTTCTTTTTTTGCACTTAAGGCAAACACCGAAGAAAACTAGATTTATCTATGTTGACTTATTAGACCTCAAGGCAACTTTGGACTCTGCTTATTGTCATTAACATTTAATGCCAATGAACACTAAAGACCCATCTTACTTCTTCCAGTTTTCTCCAAATTCTCTGAAGGAGCTGTTTCAGTATAATCTTAATTTGAAAAGTTTGAAAGCTACCAAAATATTTTTAGTCATAAACGGAAAAAGCTGATCTAAACGCACTCTGCGCAATCCCAACAGAGGACGCTCGATGATACTCGGTCCGTTATTCTTCGTTGTATTGAAGATCTTTCTTAGGGAATTGCTTCAATATTTCAGAATAAAAAGTAGCGACATAAAAACATGACGTTTCGGCGACGACATGTCACCATTATCAAATGAAAATTATTGTAAGTTAGGTAGTGTTATATGTAGGATAGAGAGTGGGAAAATACATTAGAATAAATGAGGCGGGCAAAAGCATCTCCTAAATAAGGCACTCAAACTTTCCGCGGCATTTCTTTAAGGTGGTAAATTGCTCGTGACGATTGTTGGATCTTTGGTTGTGTTTGTCCTTCAAGTGTTTACCGATGACGGAATATTTATGCTCCTCGATGCGTAGGTGGAGATGACGGCTGGTGCATGTAGCCTATATAATTCGAATCACGAATTGCATTAAATTCATACACAACGCATTGTTGATTTACAAGTGAGGGTTTTGTTTCTGTAACTTGAAATCTTCAGAGATTTTCCTACTTGTGAAAACTGGTGGTAATACACGATCGACTTGTAAATCAACAATGCGTTGTGTATGAATTTCAATGTAACTTTAATGTAATTGCGTCATCGGTAAACACCTGAAGGACAAACAGAACCAAAGATCCAACAATCTTCACGAGCAATTTACCACCTTAAAGAAATGCCAAGGAAAGTTTGAGTGCCTTATTTAGGAGATGCTTTTCATAAGGAAAAAGAGACCGACTCTAAACACTCAAAATGACTCCATTCTAGCGAAACTCTTAATTTAAATTTTGTTCATTCTTTTGTTTTTCCCCTCCTCATTTATTCTAATGTATTTTCCCATTCTCTATCCTACATATAACACTACCTAACTTACAATAATTTGCATTTGATAATGGTGACATGTCGTCGCCAAAAAGTCATGTTTTTATGTCCCTACTTTTTATTCTGAAATGTTTGTCAAAACCTTTTTTTTCTTTGCTGACGACACTGCCTTCTTTAAGCATTGTGAATATTGAGCTTGAAACCGTCTCGCACTGGTTTAGTGATATTAAGAAAACCAAACTCTTAGTTTTCAGACCTAGGCCGAAAAGATTTAGCCTATTATATTTCTCTTGTGATGAATGGCAATGTTGTTGAACAAGTTGAAAGTACAAAATTCCTAGGTGTTGTTGATCAGGTCATGACCAGTAATTGGAAGACTCTTGCTAACTTTCAGACATAGTTTGGTGCTACTCTTGAAGATAGCTCCGAAAGTTACAAATGATTCAAAGAGCCAACGTCTCGACTCTCCTGTCTAGTGTCTTCATCAAAAGTGATCCAAAGGTATCGCAAAGGGACAAGCGGTGCAAACAGGTGTTACGTAACTTTATTTCTAAAGACGAGAATTCGGAATTAGACGTCTGGGAGCATTGTCTACTTTGCATTTACGCGCGTACATCACATGAAAGTGTCGGATGTGTCGCGGCATTGTGGACGATGTATCGGGTGATTCTACAAAGTCATACCCTACTTACAGTCTAATGACCTGTTCACACCCAAGCTTGACTATGTTTTGAACATGTTTAGTTAAACACGGTATTAAATTGTTTTCTTTTTAAATCATGTATACTGATTTTTGTCGACTGCAAATCTAGCACAGATCAAAGCATGTATTGAAACTCACCTGAATCTCACGTAAAGGCCAGTTGTTTCTGTGAAGGATTTTTATTTTGTAAAACCCAGTTTAATAAAAGATGTCTTGTTGGTGTGAATAGGGTATAAGTCACTCTTGGCTTTGCATTATGCGCTAATTTATCTCCGTCTCTCCTTTTGTATTGTATCTATGGCTCTCTACGTACATACGTAACGTAAATAGGATATACCTTGTTCAAAAACGTGCAGTTAGGGCAGTTTTTAAGACTGATTTCCAAAGCTTTTAGCAAACCACTCTTTTACCCTTTAAACGTTGTTGAAATTTTTTAAGGTCTTAATGATCTTCAAGTTGGATCCTTGATGTATAGCTATTACAATAGATCGTTGCCACGGTCATTTGAAAACACGTTTACAACAGGAACTTAAATTCACAATTAATTTACAAGATCTCTCCTAATATGAGAGAAGAACGGACAGCATGTTAAGAAAAGATTCGGGACTTCTAAAACGTAAATGCTTGAATCATGATAAAAACAAGCATTATTCCAGAATTGATTTTTTTTTTGTTATTGTGAAGACGAGTTCCTTGTTTGTGCGTTTTAAGTTTTCTGTAGTTTTTAGTGCATGCTGTTTAAATAAGAATGCGCCTAAAGTATGTCTTTTGGGACTCAAGTCTACTCTTTAACTGAGTTGAAAGCATTGAATCCAGACCAAGGTATTGTCAAAGAGGGCCCTCTTTAAGTGTGGATGGGAGTAGGATGGTCAGAAAGTCCATTTCGCTGCGCCTGTTTTGTTTCAATAGTACAACACAAATGATTCCCACAATGCTGCTTTTCCCGTTCAAAGGACCCACTGCCAATCTTTATTGAATTTTCTTGTGTAGTCAAAGAAATGTCTGCTATCGAGGGTTGAAATGTAGCTCCTTTGTGTTTTTGGCACCGTGCTTGCTTAAGAGATATAATGGGGCAATCTTACCCCATTGATGCCTGTACTGATACCAATCACGCGCGTTATTTCATCGGCTCAGGGTACTTTTTGTGGTAGCTAAACTAGAGGGCATGTAAAGTACCATTTGAAAAAACACCTGATAGGTAGAAAGTCTAGAGCATATGGAACACTGTCTCATATAGTTTATGGAAAAATTACTCAACTTAGAACGACGTTGACTCAAACATTTCTCGAATCGTTGTTTTCAAGATCATAATTTACATCCTTGGGTAGGGGGCTTTGTGTACGTCTTTAGCTATATCTTTTTTTCCTTGCTATAAATTTTTAATATATATATATTTTTTTAAATGGCGTAATTTGTACACCAAAATTATGAAATAAAAAATATAGATCACCGAGCTCGTTTAAGAGTAAACCGCCATCGTACCTGTCTATCTCTATTATCGTAGATCGAAACAACAAAATTCACCATGTTCTCGGAATGCGTGCGCTTATAGGCAAAGAATTATGGTCATTCACAACTTCTTTCACGTGTTTTAAGAGCTGCTTTAGCGTGTGTGATCGACTTACGCCATATTTACAATGTTACAAATTTGACCAATTTTGTAAATATTGACACACCGTATGCGCAGTACAGGATGTGCAGTCCAATACTGAGGAATCACCGTAAAATCTATAACTATTGCATTTAAAGGAGTTGCTTAGAAGGCGTTTAAATATGAGAATATTCTTAGCGCTTCTTACGTAAGGGGGTACAGAATTCCAAAGCTTGGCGGCCGGAAACGAAAATGATCTATGGCGCCATTCTTAAAAATTTGGTGGCATTAAAAGTGTGCCGGACCCTCTTAAATTGTAATTACATATTTTAAATTTAAGAAGTTCTTGTATGTAGGGTGGAGCTTGTTTATTGATACAACTATAAACTAAAACCATAAGTCCTGAAATTGTCTTCTTTGTTATAGCATTCTTATGTCAACCATATTTAATAAGAGGTCACTGGGCGTTCGTTTTCCATGGGCCAAGACAGATCTAAGAATATAATTATTAGTGTCTTGTAGCCTTTTCTTTTCACTTCTTCCAACTCCAAGCAATAGCGGACAGCAATATTCTACATGAGGCAAAATATATGCCTTATAAAGGCGGACCATTCGTCTAAAAGAATAAACCTAGGAATCCTCCTTAACGTAGGGGCTTTGGCATATGCCTTTTTGACTTGTTCAGATAAAGACCAAAACAGGAAGCTATATGGAACATTTTTATGTGAGCTCTTGGGAAAGCGAGAAACAATTTTCGGAACGCGAAACGGGATAAAACCCAGTGAACAATTTAAAATGCTTTAGAATTATGGTAATCAAGTAATCGTTCATATTTAAACAGGTCTTTGTACAATCGAATTTGTGAAATAAGTTTCCAAAGCATACATTTCGGTACAATAAAAACATTCTCCGGCTAAAAATTTTTGACAAGCAATATAAGCTTTCGGCTGTCGATCTACAGCCTTCCACAGATAAAACGTTAAATTAGTGAAATATATACAGAAAAGGCGAGATAAAAGTGACAAAGAGAACGGAGTAAAAGTATGAAAAATAGTGGCTATTGTTTATAAAGAATGATATACTGATTAGGAATCGGCTTAGAGTTATTGTCAGCATGCTTGGTAGCAGAGGTGTGCCAGGCCTCTAGAGTTTTTCTGATACGAAAAGAGCCTTTGTCGATAACTCGAGAATGATTTAAATCAATGCGATGACCGAAAGACCACGCATGTTTCTAATTACCAGGACAGCCTTAAGCTCGAGACCCCCACCTTTAAAACCAAGAACTATGGTGGAAAAGCGTTCTCAGTGTGTGCTCCTCGCCTTTGGAACGATCTCCCTAGGGACTTACGGAATTCACCTTCTCTGGAGACATTTAAAAGAGGACTAAAGACTTATTTATTTAACCAATAATTTTAACTTTTTGCATTTTAACTTAACTATTTTATTTATTTTTCTATATTTGTAAATTTGTAAGGGCATTGAGACATAGTGTAATGCCCCAGAACTGCATTATTATTATTATTATTTGAGACACCATACTGACATTTAGAGGGAGGAAGCTGCGATCCTATTTCTAACTAAAACTTGCGAAGATTTACGGATAGCTTCAATGGCGCTTCTTTCGGTCAAACGCGCGATTCGGGGCCTACAAGTCCCACATTTCTACGACCTTTTACATTTACAGCATTTTTCTCGCCAAGTAAAGTCTCTTAGCCAATCAACGCACAATATCTCGGTGCACGTGAAACTAAACAAGAAAAAGCATGCAGGACATGAATCTGAAAATAATTAGGTCTCAGAGGACAATAGCTTAAATCTGGCAGGATAAAATGCAAAGGAGAACATTTGTGATCCATTTTAAGCTTATTTTTCTTGCCAAAGTCTCGCCCACAGGTAGATTGCAACCCAGGGAGGAGGGACTCCCATATGAAAAGTACGGGGGTGGTCGTCGTACCTTTTAGGGGTTAAAAGAGCAGTTTTGGTACTTCTTAGGGTCTTCAGCCTCAAAAGGTCCACAGCGGGAGCTTTAGCGGTACCTTTTAGGGTACTGAGACGAAAAATTATTACAGCAGACATTTGATAATTAACTATTCCTCAATTTTGTCTTATTAAAATTTGGTACCTCTTAGCAGTGAAAAAATTTCATGCCACGCCCACAAGAGAGGATCTTGGTACCTCTTAAGGGTTCTTTTCAAAATTTCCGACGAGCAACCCCCCCCCACCCCCCCCCCCAAGTGCAAGTGACGTCTGTGTTTTAACGAAGTAAAGATACATTCAAACCAAATTTTTTTTCTGAAAAGGAAAAGTAACTTAGAAGTTCGTTACTCACATGTAGCCGACTTCACCTCTTCATTCAAAATTTAAAGGCCCGGACGGACTGGTCCGATTGCACATAATAATCAACAAATAAAACTAGCATTTACAGGGCAAACGAGGAAACATTTGCTGAGGAAGCAAAATGTTTGTGAACAAAATCAGGAACATTTTTGCTTCCGCAACAAATGTTCCCTTGGACTGCAAACGGGGAAACATATATTTCCTTCTGCAACAATGTTTCCGCAACATTGCTTCCTCTTTTGCGGGCGCCTTAAAACATACAGACTGAGAACTTGCATATCGCTGTAGCGAGCCGGGTCATTTGGTACATTGTGATTGGCTCTCGTGATTGGCTGAATCCGATACACTTTGCGTCAACTCGGGAAAAGCATGTGGGGAGGAGGCAGTTTCTCTTCTCTAGTTAAATTACCGGAGAAATGCGACTTCCGTCAAAGCTACTGCGTCACTTATGGGAAATTGAACAACGTTTTAACACTGCGTTTATATTCTTGAAAACATGCTTTTGTTCTCCTTCTATCGTGCGAATAATTTTTCATCTCAGTTTGTTCCCATGTGATTGTTTTTGCTCAATGTTTAGTTGAAGCCACCTGTGTCGTTTCAGACTTCCTCAGTTTAAAGCTAAGAACATAATTTACTATTAGCAGGTGCTAGGTGAACCCCAATGACTGGAACTACATTTAGGGCCTCCACGGACTAGACATTTTAAGTTGTCGACAAGTAAGCAGTTTCCCTTTTCGAAAATGGAAACTGCTTACTTGTCCTCAACTTAATTTAGCGTGTAGTTGTCGACAACTCGTCTCACACACTGCGTTGTTTAGTTGTCGACAACTAAATGTCCAGTCCTTAAGGGCCTCAACAGAGGAGTCAAGTTGTTATCGACGACTATTTTCAGTCGACAAATTAATTGAGTGCTCAACTGCTTATGTCATGAAATGCGTTTTCACGAACGAAAAGGGAAAGTTGTCGATAACGGGTCTTTTTTGCGGGCGCCTGGAAAAATACCGACAAAAGATGAGGAACCACTGACTTCAAAAAATCGTTTGCGTCGCTGGGAAATAGACCTCAGTCATGAACAACTTGGTCACAGGCGGGAGAAAACGGGAGAAAACGGGACAAAGCGGCCGCGTTTTTCATCGACAAGTTAAGTAGTATCCTTTTGAAAAGGAAAACTACTTTTTTGTCGACGACTCAGTTGATTTTCGCTATTTGTAGTCGATAACTTGATTCACAGCACACGCAATGTTTTGTCATCGATAATTATCTCTTTATTCTTGACAGCTTAAATGTTATGGATGACTACTTGCCTCATCTGTGGAGGCCCTAACTTTTATGATCAGCGAGACCTTTACAAATATTTCCAGTCTTCACTAAGACTCTCGAAAATACATGAAAGCCTGCAAATACAGAAGCTTGCTGGAGAAAAAAAGTTTTCACGTCTCAGTTCCCGGCCGTAGCAACTATTTATTACTAAACCGAAACCGTTTGGCTGGTTAACCATCTTACATTTGACTTGCAAATAAAGCTTCAAAAAATTAAATTAACAGCAATTATTGAAAAACTTTGGTCTTAAGATTCCTTACCACGAGCAGTTGGCTGCTAACAGAAGATAGTTTGTGTTTCCGTGATAGTTGATCTTACGATGGAGCTTTATCGCGACATTCATTGGTGTAAAGTTGCATTTTTCATCTCGTTACTGCATTGTGTCTGGGGTGAGTCCGATTTCATCTTTAGTTAGTCACGATTATATATGAAAGCCTGTAAATACGGAGCTTGTTGGGGAAATAAGAGGTGCGAGTTAGAGAATGCGCGTTAAAATAAATGGAAGACACAAGTTAGGGAATGCGAGATGCAACATAGGAAATCCGGGAAAAAGATTGCGAGGTGCATGTGCTGGGTCGAAAATGTTAAATAAAAACGGCACTTCATAATAGGTAACAGAGAATCGAGGGAGAGAAGTCTTTGAAATATGGAATCTCTAAAACGGGGGAAATTACAAAATGGGGAATCTCTAAGACGGGTGATCTCTAAAAGGAAGCATTATTAAAGATCTGATCTACTGCAAAACCATTAAAACATTGGCTGACGTAACAAACGCTTCTGTAAGGTCCTAAACTGCACAGTACCTTTTCAGCGCGCTCTATTGTTTGGTAAAATGCAAAATATATATATATATATCGCTCAGTCTTAGGGATTAGATTTCTGCAACAAGGAACTAGTAAACAGTTTCACATGTTAACTATGAGTCATCTTCACTTTTAGTTTCAAATGAATCTACGAAACATTAAATTGACAGCAATTATTGAAAAAAGTTCCGTCTTAATATTCATTTACATGCACAACAGGTCGCTAAAAAAAGCTAGTTTGTATTCCTGTCAAGTTTCATCTTGTACATGTGATGGAGCTTTATCGCGACATTCAATGGTGTAAAGTTGTATTTGTCATCACGTTACTATAATGTGTCTAGCGAGATGCGTTCGATATCATCTTCAGTTATTCACGATTATGTATGGAAGCCTTTAAGTACGGAAACTTGTAGGGGACATGAGACTCGGGCATAGGAGTGACGCGAGATGAAAAATGCGTGATGCGAATTAGAAAATGCGAGATAAAAAAATGCGAAATGCCAGTCAGAAAATGTGTGATAAAATATGAACGATCCTAGTTTGAAAATGCGAGATGAAAAATGCGGGATGCAAGCTAGAAAATGTTAAATAAAAACGGCTGTCCAAAATATGGAACAACTTAGAATCGAAGGAGAGAAACTGAGAGTGGGGACTCTTTAAAACAGGGAATCTCTAAGACGGGTAATCTCTAGAAGGAAGAATTTTCAGAGATTTGATCAACTACAAATTCTTTACAATATAAGCTTCCTTAACAATAGTTTCCGTAAAGTCCTGAGCTGTTCTGTGTGGCTAATTCACAATACCTTTCGAGCGGGGTTTTCTTTTTGCTGGTATAATTTGACAAAACCGTTTGGAACTTCCCTTGACCTATCACATCTTGAAGGACTATTTCTTCTCAGTGGAAACTGCGACAAGCCTCCAAACATAGCAAGTTCTTTTTTTGCACTTAAGGCAAACTCCGAAGAAAACTAGATTTATCTATGTTGACTTATTAGACCTCAAGGCAACTTTGGACTCTGCTTATTGTCATTAACATTTAATGCCAATGAACACTAAAGACCCATCTTACTTCTTCCAGTTTTCTCCAAATTTTCTGAAGGAGCTGTTTCAGTATAATCTTAATTTGAAAAGTTTGAAAGCTACCAAAATATTCTTAGTCATAAGCGGAAAAAGCTGATCTAAATTAAACGCACTCTGCGCAACCCCAACAGAGGACGCTCGATGATACTCGGTCAGTTATTCTTCGTTGTATTGAAGATCTTTCTTAGGGAATTGCTTCAATATTTCAGAATAAAAAGTAGCGACATAAAAACATGACGTTTCGGCGGCGACATGTCACCATTATCAAATGAAAATCATTGTAAGTCAGGTAGTGTTATATGTAGGATAGAGAGTGGGAAAATACATTAGAATAAATGAGGCGGGCAAAAGCATCTCCTAAATAAGGCACTCAAACTTTCCGCGGCATTTCTTTAAGGTGGTAAATTGCTCGTGACGATTGTTGGATCTTTGGTTGTGTTTGTCCTTCAAGTGTTTTACCGATGACGGAATATTTATGCTCCTCGATGCGCAGGTGGAGATGAAGGCTGGTGCATGTAGCCTATATAATTCGAATCACGAATTGCATTAAATTCATACACAACGCATTGTTGATTTACAAGTGAGGGTTTTGTTTCTGTAACTTGGAAATCTTCAGAGATTTTCCTACTTGTGGAAACTGGTGGTAATACACGATCGACTTGTAAATCAACAATGCGTTGTGTATGAATTTCAATGTAATTTTACTGTAATTGCGTCATCAGTAAACACCTGAAGGACAAACAGAACCAAAGATCCAACAATCGTCACGAGCAATTTACCACACTAAAGAAATGCCGAGGAAAGTTTGAGTGCCTTATTTAGGAGATACTTTTCATAAGGAAAAAGAGATCGACTCTCAAAATGACTCCATTCTAGCGAAACTGTTAATTTAAATTTTGTTCATTCTTTTGTTTTTCCCCTCCTCATTTATTCTAATGTATTTTCCCATTCTCTATCCTACATATAACACTACCTAACTTACAATAATTTGCATTTGATAATGGTGACATGTCGTCGCCGAAGCGTCATGTTTTTATGTCCCTACTTTTTATTCTGAAATGTTTGTCAAAACCTTTTTTTTCCTTGCTGACGACACTACCTTCTTTAAGCATTGTGAATATTGAGCTTAAAACCGTCTCGCACTGGTTTAGTGATATTAAGAAAACCAAACTCTTAGTTTTCAGACCTAGGCCGAAAAGATTTAGCCTATTATATTTCTCTTGTGATGAATGGCAATGTTGTTGAACAAGTTGAAAGTACAAAATTCCTAGGTGTTGTTGATCAGGTCATTACCAGTAATTGGAAGACTCTTGCTAACTTTCAGACATAGTTTGGTGCTACTCTTGAAGATAGCTCCGAAAGTTACAAATGATTCAAAGAGCCAACGTCTCGACTCTCCTGTCTAGTGTCTTCATCAAAAGTGATCCAAAGGTATCGCAAAGGGACAAGGGTGCAAACAGGTGTTACGTAAACTTTATTTCTAAAGACGAGAATTCGGAATTTGTAGACGTCTGGGAGCATTGTCTACTTTGCATTTACGCGCGGACATCATATGAAAGTGTCGGATGTGTCGCGGCATTGTGGACGATGTATCGGGTGATTCTACAAAGTCAGACCCTACTTACAGTCTAATGACCTGTTCACACCCAAGCTTGACCATGTTTTGGACATGTTTAGTTAAACACGGTATTAAATTGTTTTCTTTTTAAATCATGTATACTGATTTTTGTCGACTGCAAATCTAGCACAGATCAAAGCATGTATTGAAACTCACCTGAATCTCACGTAAAAGCCAGATGTTTCTGTGACTGATCTTTATTTTGTAAAACCCAGTTTAATAAAAGATGTCTTGTTGGTGTGAATGGGGTATAAGTCACTCTTGGCTTGGCATTATGCGCTAATTTATCTCCATCTCTCTTTTTGTATTGTATCTATGGCTCTCTACGTACATACGTAACCTAAATAGGATATACCTTGTTCAAAAACGCGCAGTTAGGGCAGTTTTTAAGACTGATTTCCAAAGCTTCTAGCAAACCACTCTTTTACCCTTTAAACATTGTTGACATTTTTTGTGGTCTTAATGATCGTCAAGTTGGATCCTTGATGTATAGCTATTACAATAGATCGTTGCCACGGTCATTTAAAAACACGTTTACAACAGGAACTTGAACTCACAATTAATTTACAAGATCTGCAGAGTCCTAATATGAGAGAAGAACGGACAGCATGTTAAGAAAAGATTCGGGACTTACTAAAACGTAAATGCTTGAATCATGACAAAAACAAGCATTATTCCAGAATTGATATTTTTTTTTTGTTATTTTGGAGACGAGTTCCTTGTTTGTACGTTTTAAGTTATCTGTAGTTTTTAGTGCATGCTGTTTAAATACGAATGCGCCTAAAGTATGTCTTTTGGGACTCCAGGCTAATCTTTAACTTGAGCTGAAAGCCTCGATTAAAAAGGCCGAGGGGTATGTTATGTTACGTTGAGGTTCTTTATTTTTTCGAATCCAGACCAAGATATGGTCAAAGAGGGCCTCTTAGAGCGTGGATGGGAGTAAGATGGTCAGAAAGTCCATTTCACTGCGCCTGTTTTGTTTCAATAGTACAACACGAATCAATTCCCACAATGCTGCTTTTCCCATTCAAAGGACCCACTGTCAATCTTTATTGAATTTTTCTTGTGTAGTTAAAGAGATGTCCGCTATCGAAGGTGGAAATCTAGCTCCTTCGTGTTTTTGGTGCTTTTGTAAAAACACGACAGTCGCTATTTTGCAACTAGACTGACAGTGGTGTCAGTTTGTGTTTGTCCAATATCCTAAAATTATGCATTCAGTTTGACTAGTTCCTATTTATGACCTACAAGAGAACAAACACGCATCCTAACGTCATGATCATTTTCGTTTATTGATCTTATATCAGAGACCGTCAAAACGTGTGATACATTTAGCAAACTCGGTCATACTCTTGTGTGCTACTTTTTCATTTTTTTACCGCATTTGCAAGTTATCTGGGATCTTTTTTAAGGACAGACGCTCGACCGACAATATGGGACTGGTTAAAATTTACCAAACACGTTAGTCTTTGCAGATGGTCAGTGGTGCAGACTCACTTACAAATATGCTCTTGAAAATGAAGTTCATAAATTATTGTTCAATATCAAATATAAAGTGTGAACAAAATGCGCTGAATTTAAAGAAAGAAAAACAGAAATCCTAGCCACAACATAGGTCCTCAATGCTCTGATTGTTGTAAAGTGAAAGATTTTTTATTTTTAATCTCCTCTACTTCCGTGGTCGCAAGAAACTCGCTCCTCAAATTAGCTCTCTTTTCGGTTGATGATGTGCGGAAACAAATCAAGCGCTAAAAGAAATTACTCCTCAAATTTACACAAAGCGTTAATTTTTGCAAATGGTCGAAATTAAACAATTTTCTCAGTGTCGAATTTTGCAGACAAATGAGCTCTTAAAAATGAATCGTGTATTAACCTCTTACTAACCGAGCGCGAGAGCCGTACTGAGGAATACTGAATACCGTACAAAAACGACCTAAGGCCAATATGCCCCAGTATCGCGAACTTCTTATAGTTTTGCCTATGCGTGAGCCGTCAATATTTCGTGGTATTGCCGTCTCACTTTTGCGGCCTGTGATTGGTTCTAATGTTGAAATTGACGTCGTTGCACTGAATTGGGTTGCTGACGTACGCAAACAAATACGTTTCGCAGGTAGAAAGAACTGAAATCTCGATCAGGCGCGGGTTGATTAGTTTACAGCGATACAAAACAAATTGCGATTTTGAGACGGCAATACCACATTGTATTGACGGCTCCGCCCAATACGGAATATATTTTCTCCCAACTAGCCGTCAATATAATGTGGTATTGCCGTTTCAAAATCGCAATTTGTTTATAGTACGGTCCCCAGCAGGTGAGGTTAGTATGTGATTTACCCCCGTTCATCACGATCTTTCCGGTTTCCGCTGAACGCCCAATCAGGTTATCCGTGTGGCACTGGCAACATCAAGAGGGGACACAAGGCCTGGGTAACCATCCCTTACATACGAGGCCTATCTGAGAACATTAAGAACATTCTCAAAGAACACGGCGTAACAGCGTTTTACAAACCCCAGAACACTCTAAGACAACAGTTGGTCAAGGTTAAAGACAAACAGCCGGTTGAGAAGCGGTCCAACCTTGTATATGGTATTACCTGTGGAGGGGAGGGCTGCACAGACACCTATGTGGGAGAGACTCCTCAGTCCATCAGAGCCAGGTTGAAACAACATCAACGGCCGAACTCCAATCCTGCTCAAAATTCAGCAGTTTATCGTCACCTTAAGAACACGGGACACGTGTTGGATTAAAAGGGAGTCAAGATCCTAGATAAAGAACGAGATTGGCGAAGGAGGGGAATAAAAGAAGCGTTATGGGAAAGGGTGGAGGACCCAACCCTGAACAGAAAGGGGGGGCTCCGGTTCTCTCTGTCTCACACTTGATAGTGAACTATCACGTGACAAACGTCACTGATGAAGACTGATGGTTTCAGTCGAAACGTTTGTTGATAATCAAGACCTAAATTCCGGAAAAAGATTTATACATTTCTTCACTTGAATTGTATCCGGATGAAAAATAACATTCACTTTTACAAAGGAAAAGACTTCTTCTAACTCCAAGCAATAGCGGACAGCAATATTCTACATGAGGCAAAATATATGCTTTACAAAGGCAGCCCATTCGTCTAAAAGAATAAACCTAGGAATCCTCCTTAACGTGGGGGCTTTGACATATGCCTTTTTAACTTGATCAGATAAAGACCAAAACAGGAAACTATATGGAACATTTTTGTTATGTGAGATCTTGGGAAAGCGTGAAACAATTTTCGGAGAGCGAAACGGGATAAAACTCAGTGAACAATTTAAAATGCTTTAGAATTATGCTAATCAAGTAACTGTTTCCTTCAAAAAATATTTAAACAGGTCTTTGTACAATCAAATATACGAAAAAAGTTTCCAAAGAATACATTCAGGGTCAAGCATAAATTTTTTAAGGAAGGATAATTTAGAATAATACTTCTTGTACAGGAGAAAAGTATTGATTTATTTCGTCACGTTGTCATTTAAGGTTTCAATTGTAAAACTGACCTGAACATCTCAAATAAGCTCACCCACAAAAAACATTTTTCGAAATTAGTTAAAAGAATATAAAAAGCTTACTATAAAATGAACTTGTTGTTTGTATCCTGATGGCGAGAATCGCCTGAGTTTCTCCCTCTAAATGTCACTGAAATTTTGGCTGTCTACATGCAAGGGACACTTTGACAGACATCTTCTCACAGATTCAAGAAAAAAAAAAAGGAACTAATCTTCATCGAGGACTTTTGAGTATAATTACCATAAAATAAATAAAGGTGTCCTCCAAGTAAGAATTCCGAAGTAAATTATTTGTTAAAGGAAAGTTTTTTTTTCCTTTTTTGTGAACTAGTCCCGGCCCATTCACCGATGAAGAATTCTGTATTTGCTTAAATAAATGGCACCCAGCTTCGCAAGTAAATCAACTTCAAATGGTCCATATAAAATGATACCAGGGTGGGGGCGAGATGCATTAAGTTTGGGTAAAATTCATTAACAACTAATTTTCTTTACTTGCTGATAAAACCCCGAAATCGCAACTATGAGGACGAGTTTTCAGTTTCAGTAACTGTTCTCTGGGACGGATCCAGGTTTTTTGGAGACGGTTCGATTAAAGGGGGCCGCCGAAGGTGAAGCTGCTGTAGGGGGTTTCAGCCCCGAAAAAGGTTGAAATTTCAAGTCCTCGGAAACGTGATTTCCGCCATTCGGAGACAAAGTCAGCGTGTTTTATTACACTTTTAAGATCTTTTTTAAAAGTTAAAATGCCATTCTTTTTGCATCAAAATATTACAAAGCTGCGAAACAACTATGCAAATGTGCATTTATGAAACTATGTATTTCATTTTTTTTTCAATTTTGTGTTTTGTCAAAGACGGGATCAACAAGGAGCATTCTTCAGGGATATCTTTCCGCAAAAAGCTGAACCACAGCATCGTAGTCAACGGGCTTTTCGGAGAGAATGTTCATCAGACCCAAGCCTGAAATTCTTAACTTGTTTATGAATTTATTGCATTTAAGGTGGCTGGAACCAGTTTCACCACTTTTAGAGACCTTCTTATTTTCGAAAAATTCAGGTAGCTCTGAATTGGCTCCCAAGAATTTTTTTAAACTTTGCTGATAGTTCTATCTCAAGATGCTAATTACTATTCTACAATAAAAAATGGGGGTCACCGAGTTCATTATTAAGATATAAGCAAGTAAAGACGAAATATAGGGTGTTTTTGAAGAGCTTTCATGTTGCCATGGTAACCTATTACGTAAAAATAGTGAGCGCATTTTGTTAAGTAATAATTGGTGTTTGATATGGTACCATAACATTTCTTTTACGTGATACAGTTTTGTAGTGACAACCCTTCTAATTAAAAGGTCCTTAAAAGTAGTGAAACTGGTCCCAGCCACCTTAAGACGTTAGCTGTTTTAATTTAGGGGGTTCGATCGAACCCCCCCCCCCTCCCCCCCATAGATCCGCCCCAGGTTCTAGTTTATTGGAAAGCATTGACTACGTTCTTCTAAAACCGAAAGCAGACTACAGCGGGAACGGAACAGATTTAAAAATACTTGATTGCCATACATTTCATGCATGACATTATATTGTCCTATATTATTCGCTAGTAAAATTAGCCTCTTTTGATTTCGGGGGTTTTATCAACAAAGAAAGGATTAGTTGTTAATGATGATGATGTTTGTTTATTTCAATGTCTTGTAGTGCATAACACTGAATTATACAATGTAGCTGCATAAATATATTACTAAATATATACAATGGTTCCAATAGTCAATGTAGCCCTAGTCTTGAGCGTATTTAACCAAGACACAGTCTCGTAACCTCTTGGTCTTGGCTTGTTTCAAAACTAAATTCATACTATAGTTGACCCAAAATTAATGCATCTCGCCCCATCCTGTTATCAAATGCCAAATGGGAATAATAGTCCCGAAACTGTATCGGCATTTCTGAAATACTGAAAGTATTTTCTCTAGACCTGCCCACATAGGAAGCAGACAGCACAGTAAAAAATAATAGGTCTGAAAAGAGCCCAATTGCATGCCCAATATTTCTTACTGGTATTGCATGGTATTCTAGACTAATGATAATAATAAGTTCTTCGAGTGTTTGTTACCCTAGCTCCTACTTCATTTAAAAAAAAAAGAAAGAAAAGTTGGTTGTAAATCTTTCACTGCTTAGAAATCTGTGTTAGTTTATTTGGGAAATGAACAAAAACAAATTGGCCCTGTTTTCCACCAGGAATTTTTCAACTGTAACCTAAACTGCAATCGTTTATTTACATGTAGGAGACTGTATTGATTGGGATCTTGGAATGGAAAACGGTCTAATCCCAGATGGGAGAATAGCTGCCAATAGTTTAGGGATCGGCGAAGGTCCACAATTTGCTAGATTGAATGACAAAAGAGGATCATGGTGTATGTGGCGCGGACCGGAAGGTGTACATGTTCAGCTATATCTGCAGATTGATCTACAGTCACTTCACATTATCTGTGCTGTGTCCACTCAAGGGGGGCACGATCATGGTACTCCGCTTTGGGTGACAAAATACACCTTACAGTCGTCCATACACAATATTAACACATGGACAAATTACACAGAAAATGGACAAGTTAAGGTGCTTTACAAAGTTATATAGACTAATATGTATGTAGACTAATTGGGCAATATCAAAAATACCATAATACTCTTTGTTTGTCCCTCTAAAATTTCGCATAAGCATTGTTTCTAGTTTCTCTTGAGACCATTGAGAAAATCCCAAGAGAAAAATAATAAAAACAATGCTTATGCAAAATTTTGGAGAAACAAACAAAGAGTATTATGGTATTTTTGATAGTGGCTAGTATGTGGTTGATATACAGTAGCATGCACATGTCATAAAGGTCTGAGCCTGAGGGCAATTTAGTTTATTCTCAATGATTAGATCAGTACACTGTCAAATTAAGTACTGAATATATGGAAAGAACTCAAGTGAGGCCATCACTTGAGTTCTTTCCATATATACACACACACTCTACTTAGGACAGCACGCACTTGCA
>NC_090893.1:38428303-38435803 GCF_036669925.1 Montipora capricornis
ATCCTTACATACGTACAATACTTATGGAAAAGAATTTTATCACAAGCAAATGAAGATTTTTTGTCGCAGATCCCCCTTTCTAAAAACATACAGGAAAATAGCTAATATCTAAAACAATTATCTTTTTATTTCAAATCAAAACAATTGCTTCAGTTCCACGTACTTACAGCAGTTACCATTCACAAGCGCCCCTCAACCAGTAAAACACTTCTCTAGCCCGCCGCAGACATCCTTCAATACCCAGATGGGAAGAGTGGACCATTTTAATCAGTTCTTTCCTGAGATTGGAAGGCAAAATGAGGCACTCGCCTTCGAACAGGAGACCATCTTGGGCTGTGAATTCATCTCTAAACTGAAAATACGGCTTGACTTCTGCTGAAACTTCATCCAGACTCTTAGGCCAACCTTCAAGAGCAACGGTCATGAGCATCTGAAGGTTGCCATCCGAAACAGTATCTTCTTTGAATTCTTTTAATCGCGCCTCTTAAATGGGAAAATCCTCGACAAGTACTATCTTCTCAAGCTCGTTGCAGTATTCGATCTGTGTGGGACGTACGTTCAAGTAGGCTCGGGACAGGGGATCAGACATAACCATCAAACTTTCTGATACTTTTAAGTATCCAGGTTATATCGCTGCAAACGCCATAGCATCCTCTGTAGACGCTTAGAAGCGGAGCCACGGCCCTTTTTGAGAACAGCTTCAAGAGGTTGATGATACGTTCTGACATGAGCAATGTCTCGACCGTACAGGTATGTATCTGTTGGTAGACCTTCGTGGAGTAGGGAGGCACCCAGTCCACTGAGTGATGCGTGACACTCAATTGTGACTTCACGACTAACATCGGACCAACTCTGGGGCTTGACAAACAAGATTCTTGGCACTCGAGCTCTGCACAGCTTCATCATGAATAGGCAGCCACCACCATTCTGCGTCTTTAAGCTTTAGTCACCTTAACGGTTCACAAACAGATGACAGCTAGGTAAGAACTTTGCTAAGTAAGTGACCATGCCCAGAAATCTCTTCAGGGACTTGACATCGGTCGGGGTAGGCATATCACGTATGGAGCGAACATATTTACGGTCAGTAACCACACCATCAGATGTGAGCTAAATGGCAATTGAGAATAGCGAAGTTTAATCCTCTGAGGATTAAGTGTCAGATTGACCACTCGACATCTTTGCAAAAAAAGCTGTCAGAGTCTGATAATAATCCGTCATTGTTTCATCTACCGCATCTCTGTATCCACAAACCAGGAAGTCATCGGCAATTACTTCTATTCCTTAGAGACCCTCAATTGCTTCATGCATCTTTCTTTGCCACACCTCAGGTGCAGAGCTGATGCCAAATGGCATCCTCTGCCACTGGAATCTGCCAAAGGGGGTGCTAAAGGTGGTATAGAGACTGGAAATGTCACTCCCATTTACCTGCCAGAAACCACTTTTGGCATCCAATACAGTAAACACTTTAGCATTGGTAAGTCGAGACGTCACATCCTCAACTGTCGGCAATGGGTAGTGAGAACGCTTAATAGCATTGTTCAAATCTTTAGTATCCAGACAAATCGGGCCTGATCCATCTTATGTGGGAATTGCCAGAACACTGGACACCTAGTCAGTGGGCTCTGTAAAAATTTTCAAGCAATAATTTTCTCAGCAACCACGTTGTCAAGCTCTTTTCTCATTGCCTCCTTCTTAGGGACAGGAATTTTTCTTGGGGGCTAAAGAACAGTTGGAAGATTTATTTTGAGTTGAATTTCGTACTCTCCCGGCAAACAGCCAATACCTTCAAATACATCCGTAATCGGTCCAAGCACGGGATTGCGTTTGACATCCACAATAACTACTAACTCTTGCCTGGGTGCCTCAGTTACATTATTCACAGAGTTCTTGTCATCAGATACCATGATCTTTAATAATAATAAGTAGGTAAACTTTGTCCACATATGTACCCCATTCAGCTCAAAGCCTGGCATCCGTAGCAGCCCTGTATCAGCGAATACAATTTCCAACTACATATCAACATACATTAAAATCTAATTTATTTTAAAAGAAACTAGTAGGCATTTTTCAAAATTTGAATTTACCCTTGGTAGAGATAACGTGCTGTTTTGCCTTGTAGAATAGTTCTGAATGTCAGAAAACTTTATAAAGTACTATGACAAATAAATAGTGCTTCATTGACAAAAGAAAAAGGAAAGACACGTCCATGGTTTCCGAGAAGCGCATGCAGCACGTAATTACAAAGGCAGATCCATGTTGTAGGTGCTGTGGTCTATTGTGGTCTTGTCAGTGTAGCAGACTACTTCATGTGATATCGCAGTCATCAAATAATGGATGAACTATTGTGTCGTAAACAAGTGTAGACTGATCTCTTTTATCACGAGACCTCTAATGCGGCCCATAGTACGAACTCTGCTTTCCATCTTTTTACACGTATAGTCCGCGGTTGAGTGCTTGCTTTTAAAACCGGACAGAGAGAATATGTCCGTCAAGTTCATCTTTAAGTTGCTTGTGGATTAAGATAACAAAGTTAGTCCGGATACGGGGTAATAATTTTTGGGATCGTCTTTTGCACGTGACTTGTGGAAAGGGATCACCTTCACATTTCTACCATGCTGCAGGGATCACAGTTTGTTAGATAGTCAAATTAAAGATTATGGAGTATGGGGTAGCACGAACATCGTCTCCTTCTTTAAGTAGCCGAGATGGACTTTGGTCAACCTTTCTTACTTTTCATTTTTAAGAGTCTTCATTGTATTGATGATGATCACTATAACGATAACGATGATAATGATGATGATGATGATGATGATGACGATGATGGTGTGATAGTTCATGCTATGATTTTGTTTGAATTCCTAACGTAGAGAACATTGCGGCGGGGAAGAGCACGACCCAATCCTCCATCTACAGTGACCAATACTCTAATGGCACATCAGACAAAGCAGTTGATGGGAATCCTGACCAGGAATTTAGGAATGGACACTGCTCACGTACTTTAGAAGATAATCCTGGCTGGTGGCGAGTGAATTTGAGCTATCCCGTGCAGGTCTTTGAAGTGCGCATCGTCACTGGGAATTCGCCCTTGTCTGACCGGTCAAATGTTACAAGGAATCAGGTCTACAATATAACATTAGGTGAGAAAAACACTTGCAGATATCTGCTTTTGAAAAATAGTGGACTGAGCTATAAATTTAAGAACAAGAGACTTTCCAAGCTTGACTCCAAGAGAATCATAAGTTAAATGTTTTGTTATTTACTGTAAAGAGGTACACATTTTAAAAGCTTTTTGTGTGCTCCAATTAAGCATTGGTTCATGGTTAGTGTGCGTATATCAAAGTTGTGGAAGTTATGAGAGCACGATAGAGGCCTAAGCATCTTGAGTGCGCTCCGAACTTCCCAAGTGCATCCACAACTTGATATACGCACAGCTAAAAGCATGAACCAATATTTTTATAACATAAACATGAAAAGCAGCTTTAGTGATTAAATTAATAATTCTCATCGCGGGAAACAGAAGCAAATAAACACTTTATTGGCTAATTGAAAAACAATTACACTGAAATTGGTGTGAAAAGCGCCCAGGACGTTTGATCTCCTCGCAGAAGAACTGGCTATCGATAAAAGTGGAAAAAATAAAGCCTACTCTGGGACCTTAAGTTGCCTTAAGCCACCTTAATTCCACAAACACAACACGCCTTACATTTAGCTTAAAACAGCTGAGAATGAGTCAATAAAGTAGTGTCAGATCAAGGGAGGCATCTTAATGTAAATGCCTCGGTTGATTTCCAAAAAGAGAATAATAGGTGGGGCAGGGGATTACGTCCCGATAACCATTTGAAAGGTACTGATGAGCCAGGCGAACTCCCGCAATAACACATAGGAGAGGCCAGAACACACAAGAGGATATGTAGCAGAGATACATGTAAGTGTATGCAGGAATCATGTAAGTCCTGATTCAATATCTGTGACAAAGCCTTTTTTTACCTTTGCCTTGCTACATGTAGCTCTAATGGAGACACCACAAGCACGGTTCTATATGTTTGGAAAGAATCGAATCTCTTGATTAATTACCTATTTAATTTATTAAAGTGCCCCTGTGATAAAAAAAATCACTTCCTCTTTTTCTCCAGATTTTGAAAGTGTGTTTTCTTAACACCTGACTGGCAAAATTTTGAGCTTTGACTCTTATCCAAAGGATGTTTACTTTGAGTGTAAGTTTTGGATTTCACGGTCCGCCATTGGACCCCACAGGGCTGGATCTAGGGAAAAGTGACGTCAAAGACTCACTAGCATAAAATTTCAGCGTGTGCATTCAGCTTATTATATATGCAAAACGCGAGTTTCAAATCTGAAAGCCCAAAACGCCTGTGTTGCATATTAATCCTGTGGCGCACACACGTATTGCATTCTTAAACAAGATGCTACGGGTAGCCTACATTTTGTTCCAAGGATTTTTAGCCGACTTCCTTTAAGTTCACAGTATTTCAGTGGGTTTTTTTTATGCTGCAATATCTTGGTAAATATCGTGATCATCGCGATTGTCTCTAAAGGAAGAGATACCGAGTTCGAATCCCACTTGAACTACCTTCTACGAGAGAGAGAAATATTACGCATGCGCAGCCAGAGCGCGACCCGAAAAAAATTAAATGAAAAAGTCCAAAGTCCAAAAACGGAGTCGAAAACTCCCCGATTCAGCTATCTCAAGATTTTAAAGTAAGTAATGGCCGATCATTAAGGACGGTGCCAGCTATCGTTATTGTGCATACGTTTTGCGCATCACGCAATCATTTAGTCACGCAGTGGCGATGTTTTTCAAGTTAAATTATTTGTTTCATCGATTTATTCGGTTGCAGTGCGAAACACATGTCTCTTGTAGCAAAAGACCAAAAACAAAAAGAAATCGTAATGGAAAGTTGTCTTTTATAGTCCATTACTCAACAATGAAACAGGGCCGGCTATTTATCATTAAAATTAAGAAAAACCGAATGTAGTAAATTCTTCGAAGACAACCACACAGGATATGGGCTCAATACTCTCAGTGCAATAATTATTATTGTTCAAAAATTAAAATTACCTCGAAGCATGAGGCAAGCATAATTTCATTGTTTTTGTTCTGTACAATCGGCTGCCACCAAGACTGACAAAATTGGAAAATAGATCGAGGGGCGTCCAATAATGGAAGTAAGTACAGAACAAAAATTAGTCAACAAATTTTAATGAGCTTCAAAAGGCCTTCAAAGGGCAAGTAAGCTCACCGCAAGAAACGATTGGCCATGCAAGTAGCGTGGTGATCACTTCGATTCAGTGCCGTACGAGTTGGATTACAAAAATCACGTAGATTTCTCACTCCAAATATCCTTGCATGTTACTCTGGTCACTTAAGAGCCACTTCCGAAAAAAAAATCCAATCTTTCCAAAGAATCAAGGAAATATCCACTCAAATAGTGAAAAACTTCTTCATTGTGTACTTGCCGCCATAGTGAATATCCCAGAGCGCAACACAAAAAACAGGTGCGAATTTCTTTATTCACCGAGGAGGGGAGTGACAAGATTGCAAAAAATCAATCCACAAAACGTTGAAAAAAATTGCGTGGTGACCCCAATTTTTTATTATATAAAATGAAACGTTTGAGGCCCATTGAAGTCGGGGTTAATTGTTGGGGCCCTGTCAGGCTCAAAAAAAGCTCTGTCTTCACGTTTTTGTGATTTAAAAACACATTTATAGAATCATCCGGTTGCGATTTGCTGTTCATTTTGAAAATCTTTGACATTCTTGTGAAAAACCTGTTTGACTGTAAAAAAAACTAACGTTTTTTTGTTCAAGCAAAAAGATTTCTTAGTGTCCACTTTTTCAAAACAACAAACCTAGTTATCTCTGAAAAATACATGGTTACCATCTATTTTCATTTTACATTCCAATAACCTAAACTAGGATCTACTTTTCTGCGTAATCATACCCTGAAGAGAAATTTCTTCTTATTAGGTGGCACCGTCCCTAAATAGAAAAATTCCAGTTCAAATAAACAGGTGTCGTTTTGAAATCAAGGCCTAAAATTATGGTCGCTTAGCGTTTAGTTAACATAGTTTTGAAATCCAAAGAAGATTAAGAATTGATTTTCTCGTCACAGTGACACTTTAAGTTTGGCCTGTACTCATTTTGACAAAGGGCTAAATTTCAAAACATAGGCTTGCTAGTTCATTAAATTTACCCAGGAGAACGAAAATAAAGAGGCTAATTTCACTTGAATTGCAGGTGACAGCTTCAATGTAGCAAAGAATCCAGTTTGTGCGCGTTGGGATGGTTCATTTGAACTGGAAGCATCACTTGTGTGTCACATGAATCCGCCAAGGAGTGGCAGATATGTTGGTATCCTCACAACCAGGAAACAGTTTCTGCAGCTCTGTGAGGTTGAAATCTTTGCAAAAGGTGCTTCAGTGTTAAGTAAAGCTGTGGCAGAACTGATTTACACAGCATTATCTTTTTTTTTTCCCGTGTAACGGACTGACACACTTCAAGCCTGCATCTGGTCGATTTGGGGAAGCTCTCACCCAAGCACCAAACATTAGTCTCCAAACTTGACCGTCAGTGAATTCAGTTTGCCTCATTTCAAAACATGGCAATATAAATAATAACTGATCGGTGCATGCTATTTTCTGACGATTATATCAGAGTTGCGTGAGATCAAGTGTTTATTTGGGATTTCAGATTGCATTTTTAAAAGATCATACAATGGCATTGGAGATGATCAATTGCAGAGAGTACATATCCTTTAATAGCTTTTGTTGCACTTATGAAACTCTCAGCTTTGCATTTACTGAAACTGCTTGCTTGCGTTAATTTTTGAATGTCCCCGAAATCGTACATTTTGCTCGCGTTTTGAGTAAGATTTAAGATTAAGATTGCGTAAATGAATTGTAGACATAATTTATAGAGAAGAACCTAAAGATCCTCTATGTTACGAAAGTTTTGTACAATCACACAATTACACAGCTGAGTATCACCCCTGGAGACACCAAATGACAATGTTCCACTGCGAAAATACTTCAAATTCCTCACGTCTCCTGAATTCTAAACCTGAAAGTCGTAAAGTAACAATTTACCCTTAGGCTTGTGCCAGAGAATGGAGAGCATTAAATGAACGGGAATTAATCAAATAGTCTCCTAGAGCTTGATAAAAGGTGTCTTGAGTATTGTGCTGAGTATTCTTTAGGGCCTATTCATATGAGCCCGGATGGCCAAGGCTGGCCTGCTTTCCGAGATCTGGCCTCACTTCTAAATCCTTTGTAAAAGCTTCCATGTGTTCATGTGAGAGGGCGAGTTGGCTCGGTTTCCGAGATCTCGGTTTTACCAACCGGGGTCTTGGTAAGCGGGCTAAACATTTTGCCATATGAACACCTCCGGTTACTGGGAGGAAAATAATACAATACATTTTCGTCATAAAATGGACGTTACCTAGTTTTTAGTTCTCTTTTCTTCGATAATGAAGCTTGGAATAG
>NC_090893.1:38438303-38463303 GCF_036669925.1 Montipora capricornis
GGTCTACTTTACTTTACTTACTTTGGGAACGAGGTTGATGGTAGTTGATTATGCCTTATGGGTAGCCGTTCTGAAGAAGGAGTTTTCGAAGATCATTGAGGGCAGATTGTGCAAGGAGCCAGATGAACAAAGACGGTAGTAGCGATAAGTGAGGGAGCGGATGAGGTTTATTTTGTACTTTCGTGGAATGAAGGAATCCCATTTCGTGTAGAGACCTGTGAAAGTTTTCTTTCGGTAGATGGATGTCGTGAAAGCGTTGTTTTGATTACGTGTGACAAGAATGTCCAAAAACGGAATTGCATTGTTATGTTCAAATTCAATGGTAAATTTAATATTGCGATGACAGCCGTTCAAATAGTGCAAAAACTCATTTGCACTGTCTTTGTTGTGAAACATGGTGAATGTGTCATCAACGTAACGATTCCAAAATAAAGGACTAACTTTGGCGTTCAGCAACCACTTTTCTTCAAAAACACACATAAAAATGTTGGCTAAGACAGGGCCCAATGGCGAACCCATGGCAACACCATCGATTTGGTCGTAGTATTTACCATCAAAAAGAAAGTGGCTCTTCTTGGTGGCAAATTCCAATAGCTTGCGTAAAACAACCCTGGGTAAAGCCGGAGGATCAGGAAGAGAATACAATTTGTCTGGACAGATGTTTTGTGTTTCCTCGAGTGGCACATTTGTAAATAGGGAGGAGACATCTAAAGAGCACATTATTTCATTCTTATGCTTGTACTTTTTGGCCCAATCCGCGAAGCTGAAAGAGTCTTTGACAGTGTATTGGTTGGTCGAGATTGGCTGAAGTATAGAAACAAGGTAAGAAGCAAGATTGTAGTTATAGGTGTTAACCGATGAAACAATAGGGCGGAAAGGACAACATTAACCAGTCTTATGAACTTTAGGAAGGCCATATAAAACGCCAGGAGAAGATCCACTCGGTACGATTTTGTAAAAAGTTGCATCATCAATAATTTTATCCTTTCTCAGTATTCGAAGATAAGTTGACTGAGTAGGATTGTGTTGTAGCTCTTTAAATTTGGTGGTGTCAGAAATCAAGTGTTTCATTTTGTTAAGATAATCAAGTCTGCTAATTATTACAACGCCATTTCCTTTGTCCGGTTTCGTGATGATGATGCTGTCATCATTGCGTAAATCAGTTAAGGCTTTCCATTCGTCTTTGCTTAGAATGTTCTTTTGCTTTGAAAAGTCATATGAGTAAATGTAGCTAAAAGATATATTCTTTAATTTACTTTTGAGTTGATCGTGGTTTTCGTCGGTTAACGGAAGATCGAGCTTAATTAAATCACGATATAAAGCAATTCAAAGGAGCATTTAACATCATATTTGTCAACCCACGCGCCAGGACACTCTTCTCAGTTTCAGTCAAGGCCCGATGGGAATAGTTGAAAATTATAACATCGTTGCTTAAGTTCGAGGCTCTCGGGATTCTAAACTTCCGTTTATCACTGCTGTTTGTGCCTTATTTTTGATCATAGTGATTTTTGTTACGTAAAGTAATTTTCTTGGTAGAAATTCTTAAACCATTCATTCTCCTTTTTAATGTTTATCCCATTTTTTTAAAGAAAACATGGAACTTAATTTTAAAATAATATATAGATTTATCCAAGCCTAAAGGCAAGGCTCCCGGGTTGTTTATTCTTACTGGCTGTAGTATTACTGAAAAGAAAAGGCTTTCGAATTGTCGGCGTTTTGGTTTTGCCGGAATAAAACTTAAGGACAGTGCCCACTATTGTTATTGCGCATATGTTCTTCGCATCTCGAGATACTCGAGTTTCCTTTCGGTGATCCTTACTAATACAGTGATGTTTTTGCGTGACATAAAACTATCCGGAGAAAGTAGATCTTAGTAAGTACTCTTGGTATCCAAAAGGAAAATTAGGGGTAGCCATGCATTTTTGAGAGATAATGAAAGGCCCTAGAAAACGGCTTCAACATTTGCTTTAACATCCATTCGATTTTGTTAAACGCTGTTGAAAGGTTGTTGACTGATGTTGAAAGGTTGTTGAATGATGTTGAACGGTGGGATGGGCAAACGCTTTCAACATTTCATTCAACAAAACTTAGCGAGTGGCCTGGTAATTAGTTTCAGGCCCCAGTGGTAGTCTTTACTGAAGACGTCTCTCAGACAGCTTCGCTTTTCCAGCTCATCTGTGAGCGTTTCTATCTCGCCAGACCTCCATTTTGGTTTCTTTGCTTTGTCCGCCTCCTGTGCTTTTCTTTTCCTTGTTGCAGTGTTGATCTCTACTTTAAAATCGTCTGGCATGTCATAGTCCTCCATTGTAGGATCAGCTGATCGAAATATTATCGCCCGGACGTACCACAGCCACACACAAAATTGTCTTTCTTTGCTACCGTCTTTTCTTAATTGCGCATGCGCTTGCTCAACAATGTTGAAAGAGCGGGGCTTCAACTCCGCTTCAACATTCCGAACATTCCAGAGAACAAAAGAAATGTTGAACGGATGTTGAAGCAAAGTTTAGAGGCTTTTAAACTCTTTCAACATCGATTCAACATCGTTTCAACACGTTTCAACACGGTGGAAAGGGGGTGGCAAACGCTTTCAACATTGCCATTCAACAAAATCGAAAGGATGTTGAAACAAATGTTGAAGCCGTTTGCTAGGGCCTTAAGCTTCAATTTGAGAAAAAACGCCATACATTGCTTTGTATTTTGAAGCTTTTTACAAATATTTTTCTTCAATTACCCGGTATCTTTGAAAAATGCATGGTTACACCCAATTTTCCTTTTTGGATTTCAATAACACTTGTTAAGATCTACATTCCTTGCATTACCATAAACCGGGGCAAAAATAGCTTTGAATTAGTAGGCACCGTTCTTAATTATGTCATTTTCTTCGCTGCCTAACTGGTGAATTCCACGGTAAATTTTACCCGAAAATATTTCGTGCGCGACTTTGAGATCTCTTATGAGCGTATCCGCTGGCCCATTATGAGCAGCAACCAAAATAATGGAGGTCTTCGTGGCGAAAAGTTTCAAGTTCGTGTCGGTATCTGGTCATGTCGGAGTCAGTAATTTTTCTAAGGCTTAGTTATTTCCGAAAGTTGCAGAATTCGAAGGGCTCTTTAAACACACAAAGAGACTTGAGAGACATTTTACCACGTTAGTTTTGACTGCAGGCTACGTGTTTACCTCTCAATGTACTCTCTTCTGCTCTGTTGGGCGTTCTTGTTTGAAATACAGTAGCTTGCCTTTTTTTGGTTTCAAGTTTATTGGTATCAACGTGAGCGAGCGTGAACGACGAGCCAAAAACCGGAAGCTTTGGCCAAATTATGGTCAGAGTAAACAGCTAGAAAATAGTGAGTTGGTAATTTTACCATGGGAAAAACTTTTAGAAATTGGGGAACGCTTGAAGATTCTGACAGAGAGTAAGTCAGCTTGTCACGTGTATTCGTCCATGCATACCATTTAAAGTCTTCTTCTTGGTTTCGTGTATTGCATGGATGACCTCCTATTTGAAAATTACTTAGAATTAGCTTATATGGTGTTAGCTTCAGCGATCTAGAGGAAGATAGCTGGTTAAGGTTTTGAGTTTCAGCACATCCTCAAATCCTCAGGAAACTAAATCTAGGTAACTAAAATAAATAACCACTGTCGACTGAGGGCATAGTAAGGTCTATGATTCCCAAGTTGTACTTGAACAAGGTGCCATCTTGAACATTGCACACATCTCGATCTCTCATCCTGTAAAAATGATCCTACAAACAAATTTAGTTCCGCCTTCTCTGTGTTCATTTCCAAAGAATCAGACTATTCAAGTTGAAAATTGATTACAAAATGACAACAGGAAATTTTTAGTAAGTTCTGACTAGACTATGCCCAGGAAACAAAGCGATGTTATGAGTGACAAACCAAGGAGTATTCCTTTTTTGATATCAAGCTCCAACTTTTTAAACTTTTACAAGTATAAAACTAAAATATAATTTAATTTAGTAGTCCTTCGGTAATATAAGATATGAAGAAACATGGCACAGCGCAGAGTGACATTACAGTCTGGGCAGAAGTAACTTGTTATCTTCCTCATACCAGAATCAAAACATAATTTGCATGTCCTTTCCTTTCTCTTTCATTTTTCATTTGTGGGAAAGTACACAGTACGTACCCAGGTGGGGGCATAATTTATTTGAAAATTTGTTTTCAAATCATCAATACATTGCCCAACCTTGAAAAGCTTGTCAAAATCACTCTCAGCAGACCTTGGCATTTTTGTGTTGCCACACAGATAAATATTGTTCCAAATGCCCAAGAATCTGTTTCGAGATATTACGCTTGAGAATGCTGGAACACTCAAAATCCAGTCAGAAGACCAACAGTCTCTTAAACCAGGCAGTTTGTGGATATCCATTGCAAAATAAGGTCAGGCTCCTCAAAATCCTCACTATCGAGCCATTCAACGTCTGAATTAACTCCTTCGTTGGAAATATCGAAGTCGCTATCCAAATGAGCAAGCACGTTTTCCACTGTACATCAAAAACGATTCCTAGACATATTTACACGGCTCTTTAGTTTTCCCGGGAAATTTCCGTGCCAAAACGACTCGAAAAAACTTTAAACTAGACGCTCCATGAGTGTACACTGGGTTGCCGTGGTACGTGTTAGTCAAAAACAGAAGGGACTGAGTTGGGTGGTATTGAACTGCAGCGTTGCAGGCACTTTTTTCATTAAGACCATTTAAGGGGTCACCCAGAAATCAGGTAGCAGAGGCCCTTTGGCTCACACGTTCATATGACGAAACAGATCTTTTTCTGAGGTTAAAAACGTGGCTACCAGCCTATTAATCATTTGTCAGAAAGAAAAGATTCCTGTCATCTTGAGAAAAAATAGGCACGCATTGCGTACGTGTGGTAGTGTAGTATCACAGCGCTTTTTTCCATATTGTCAAACGAGCTGCGTTTTGTCTTCCAGGTGATTCAAGTTGTCTTTGCGTAATATGTAGCTCTAACAGTACACGATGGTATTATATATCATTGTAGTGCCATGGTAGAAGTCTTAGGTAAATAGCCCCCTGAGAAGACATGTGGTTACTAGCAAAGTACTAAACCCAGAAAGATTTAAGAAAATAAAAGGGAATCGAGAAACATTGGCTTCTAGGCTGACATGTTGATCATTTTCAAGTTCCGCAGTGGCTCAGTTGGTTGAGCATCGGGCTACCATGCGCGAGGTCGTAAGTTCGACTCCATCTGGACCAACACTCAGGGTCTTAAAATAACTGAGGAGAAAGTGCTGCCTTTGTAATTACATCCGCAAATGGTTAAGACTTTCAAGTCTTCTCGGATAATGACTATAAACCGTAGGCCCCGTCTCACAACCCTTCAATGTCCACAACCCAGTGGGACATAAAAGAACCCACGCATGGAGCATGGGCATGGAGCTCCCAGTGTTGTGGTCAGGCCTCATTTCATTCATTCATGTGCTGGTTGAGATCGCTAATGGACTGATAGCGGCTGCCAGCGGCGCCTATATGTGCTGATGTCCGATCTCACCCATAGATCCCTTGCTTGTAAAGCGCATTTGAGTATGTCAATAGAAAATGCGCCATGTAAAATTCATTACCATTTCCCTCACAACTTCTTTTCACCACAAGTGTAAGCGTGCAATCTGAGCGTCTGACAGCTTTGTAATAGAAAAGTTCACTGAAGTTAACCCCTATCCGGCGGGATTAGTATCTGGATGGGTGACCTAAAAAATATACCACCTGGCAACAGAAGCATAGGACCGAAAATTCTATTTTAACGCTAACAAATGCTAACCAAGCAAGGTACATATTTTGTAAGCTTGCTTTATGCAAAACAAATATTGATGCAAAAGTTTTTAGGAAGAGCAGATTTCAAGACATTGAAACTACATGTTACTTTCTTTAGTCAAGGTGATCACTTTTTTGCTGCTTTTAAAATGGACAAAAAACTGAGATGTCTCTGGTTTGTATGTTTATTATCTATATAATAATAGAATATGGTATGGTTGTGCGGGGATACAACTTTTTCTTCTTGCGCTGATATATCTCTCACTCGATTGCTGCACTGATACTATTTAGCACTCTAAGTTCGAATTCCGGGTGGTCACATGTGATATCATCCTCTATTTGTTAAAGCTTTTAAGGTTCTTTATGGAGCAAAGAAATGTAATGCGCACTTCTTGAAGAGTTTTTTGGTTACATGCGGAATAATGAAAGTCAAGGAAAGTGGGTTCCACTTCAAGCCCTTGTTTCTTAATGCACATCACAAAAATCCAATTCAATAATTAATTATTGTTTTATCGTATCAGCATTGTTTTAAAGACGGATATCAAGCCACAAAAGCACTAGTGAGGATTCCCTGTTTATTTCCTTTTAAACAAGGACAAATAAATTATAAATCATTTAACTAACTGTGAGGTCATTGGCCAATGATGCCAAGCTCGTGGATTTTTTAGGACTCTGTAGGTTGGGTGATTTCTGGAATTAATTGTAGGTTGTGAGCAAATCAATTTTACGAAAGGACGTTCGTGCATAATGTACCGAGATTTGTCAAAATTAATTGGTATAGCTAACAAACAACTGAAAATTCAGCTTATAAATAAGCAATAGCTAGAATTTTATCTGTCGGCTGAGACTCCAATACCCTCGTTCAGACCCTCGTAATGTCTTACTTTAGATCATGCATGATACCCAACATTTATTACTCTTTTTTTTTTTGCTTCTGACATAAGATTATCTTTCGGCTACAGAATGAGCAGATGACAACGCTTTTCTCCATATGACATGACCTGAGATAAGCGGAAAGACACTTCGCCAGTTGGCCGGAAATAATATTATTGTTTTCTTGTTTTGAAGGCCAAAAGTTTAAAGATTGTGCATAACTCTATAATGTCCACCGAATTAATGAAGACTAAAAGCAAATGTTGGCTGGAATTTATAACATTGTTTTTAAAACTAGTTTGAAACTGTCGTAGTTTTACTTTTACCTGTTGTTATTGCCACAATCTTAAACACTTGAACTAAAAATACAAAAACGTTAAAACATTGTGAACATAACCAAGAATAAACTCGAACGACAATCTTGTTATCCGCTGAAATCAGTGATACTTGAACTTATTGTTTCATCATTTCCTAGAGTGACTCATAGGAGTTGGTGTGCAGTTATGTTGATTTGTATTCACACCTTTTTTAGCCTCAAGCTCAAGACCAACTGAAGTAGGTCAGGAATGTCGACATCGTGCGCCCATTAATATTCTTCATTACCGGGGAATTGGCAGATTTCACTTCCTCTGTTGGCCCAGGGTACTGGGAAGATATGTGATCTTGCAGAATACACGTAGACATCGTTTCTCTTTGCTTGAAGTGGAAGTTTACTCTGCTCAAAGAGGTATAATATTTACGACATAACAAGCTTGTATATTCGCTGATTTACTTATTTGTGCCTTCTTCCCTTTCCTGATTATAATATATTTTGGCAAGTTATGCAACATCTTCTGCATGCAAAATCGTTTTTCTCGCAATGCTCACAAGAGTTCAACTTCATGTGCCCTGGCTGACACGATTAATGTACAGAGTAATAGGCCTTTTTTTGCGAGTTCATGTCTGCCTCCTCTTCAAGGCGAGTCTAAATGCGAGGTTTTTCTTATCATGGTTAATGCATTAAGACCGGTGTGAAACTCAACAAGTCTTTTTTGTTGCATTCATGTGTAAAGTAGAACTACCATCACAAAAACTTTGCACTTAGACTCGCTTTGAAGAAGAGGCAGACATGAAGACGGAAATGGCCTATTCAGAAAATCAACTTTTTGGAATACAGGCTGTAATGAAGCTTCTATTAGACAATCGCTTTAATTGAATTTAACAATTATTGCTTGCATAATCAACTTCATCTGCATCATATTCGTTTTAAATGGGACCTGTAAATTGTAGACTTAAATTACCATGCTGTGTGGTAAATTATGGTGGTTTGTGGTAGTTCTTTAGCATCTCGGAGCACGAAGACTAAGTTAAGGAGGTTCCCAAGGGTTTTTAGCTCAGAGCACGCCCGTCTAAGCCACACAGTTAACTGGTCGCGTCAGCTCATGAATCCAAAAGTGTGGACAGAAATAAAAATTAAATCGCATAAACAGGGAAAAAAAATTGTTAGAGGTGTTTAGCATTATGTCAAAACTTAGCTCGCACACCTTCGTAGATTAATTTTAATTTCTAAATAGTTTTTAAGGTCATTTTCAAAACTGAATTTAAAGTACTTTTGGCAGTGTCGTACCCTTGCCATGGCAACAGTTGGGGACTCGTAGACAACCTTAAGAAACTGCCTGACAAAAGTAGTAGACAAATATTGAAGTGTTTCCCGTCTAAAGGAATGACTTTGTTGTAATCCTTTTCCTTTGCAAACCCACTCCTTAACAACCTCATTAAGACCAATAACTCATTCCAATCTGAGTGGGAAAACCAAAAGTCGCCTTCCTGTATGTGCTCATCGGGGTTCTCCCTAGTTTTCAGCGCAACAAGTATGGCACCTTTTCAAACCGGTAAAGCAATTGGTTAATGTTGGACGCTCAGCAAAGGATAAGCGACTTGTGAGCGTTTGCAGGCGGTAATAAGTGCTCTTACAAGCGGTAAATTTTACCGGTTACCGCCTGATAAGGAGCACCCTGTGCTCATTGGTATGTGAACTTGAAAACGGATTAATTACTCTGCTGTCGAGAAGCGTCCTCTAGCGTTTTAGTGTTAAGAAAGAAGATTGTGTTTTTATAATTATTTGAAGAAACAGACATGTCTGTTTAGCTTAACACCTTCAAAAACCAAAATTATTATTACCACACAAGTGAATAGTTTTCTTGACGTGCGCTGATTGGCTAACTCGGAGTTGATTATCCAATTACTATTCCTTTCTGAGTAGCCAGCGTGCTAGATTTCAAATTTTCGACCACATTGTATAAAAATAAAGTAGTTTTTTGGTTCCCTTTTTTCAGCTTGTGGGGTGTATACTAAACAATTATTCACCTTCTCTTCGGTGGCAAATTGTGAAATGTCAGGTGTCTATAAATTTCAAAGCTGTGCTAGTGGGTATCTTCAACATTTAGAGTCATCCTTATTCATTAAGAGAATCCTTATTCACTTCGACTAGATTTGCTTACATTTCAAGTCTCTTGTCGCCGAATGAAAAGCCACCCTTTTCCACTGCAGGTCTTCCGGTTCATTATAACCAAGACGACAATATTGTGCTAATTCTGGATAGATAATAAAATTGGAACTTGTCTTTAAGTTTTTGCCCATGTTTAGTCAGATGCGGTAATGGAAGTCACGCAACGCAGTCAAAAACTTTTATCTGAAAGTAGCCACATCGGTTATTAAACTCTTGTTGTCATAAACTAGACAGATGTGAAATCCACTCATCGTGTTAATATAATCCCTTTTTTTAGGCTGTCAGATTCAACCAATTTGCTGGTTCATTAATGATGGCAGATCTTCAGATGACCTCTACTCAGCTTCCTCATCAAGAGTTGGTTATGGACCTGAAGACTGTCGAGGTGCATGGTTACCAAGCACCAAAATTAATGTTAGCGACTTCTTACAAATCAACCTTGGTTATAAATTCTACATTTGCGCCATAGCAACTCAAGGAAAACCAACTTATGATCAATGGACAACAAAATACATGATACATTCATCGTTGGACAACATAACCTGGATGACATACAAAGAGAATGGAACAGAAAAGGTTTGCAATTTACCTATTTGCGAATGTTGCAGTGTTCAATTCCCGTTAAAAAGAAACTAAACGCTCCATAAGCGTGCACTGGGTTCCCTGTGGTACGTGTTACTCTAAAACAGAAGGAACTCAGTTGGGTGGTATCAGAAACCCATAAGGCTTCAAACGTGTAATGGCCCCTTGTGTGTAGGGAAACAAGCTTCTGAATATTCAATTTGCTAAGTACCATATTTGGAACAACAAGAGAGAAACATTCAACCAATCAGTTTGCAAGAACACCGTGACGCAATACCACCAATGTTCTTGCGCGAAGTTTTTTGGAGCGAGGGGTTTCCAAATATGGTACTTAGCACTGAATATTCGGAAGCTGTGAAGGCGCGTTACACGTTTCAACCCTTATGGGTTTCTGGTGGTATTGAACTGCAGCGTTCCAGGCTTTTTTTTCAAGTCGGGGATCATTAAGACCATTTAAAGGGTCACCCAGAAGTCGTACTAGCAGAGGCCCTTTGGCTCACACGTTCATACGACGAAACATATCTTTCTCTGAGGTTAAAAACCTGGTTACCAGCCTATTAATCATTTTCTCTGTCAGAAAGAAAAAATAGGCAAGCATTGCCTACGTGTGGTAGCGCAGTAACACAGCCCTTTATTCCATATTGTCAACTGAGCTGTGTTTTGCCTTCCAGGAGATTCAAGTTGTCTTTGCGTAATATGTAGCTCTAATAGTACACGTTATTGTTTCGGTATTGTATATTATTGTAGTGCCATGGTAGAAGTCTTTGGTAAATAGTCCCCTGAGAAGACATGTGGTTACTAGCAAAGTACTAAACCCAGTAAGATTGAAGAAAATAAAAGGGAATCGAGACACATTGGCTTCCAGGCTGACATGTTGATCATGTTCAAGTTCCCTCACAATTTCCTCACAATTTTTACCATATGTTTAAATTAAGGGTGCACTTTGAGCGTCTGACAGCTTTGTAATACAAAACTTTACTGAAGTTCCCTGTCCGGGAGGTTAGTATGTGGATGGGTGACCTAAAAAATATACCACTTCGTAACAGAAGCATAGGACCGAAAATTCTATTTTAACGCCCAAAAATGCGAACTTAAGCAAGGTACAGATTTTGTTAGCTTGCTTTATGCAAAACAAATATTGATGCAAAACTAAATAAATATTGATACACAGTTTTTAGGAAGAACAGAAGGAAGTTTTCAGGACGGCCAATCGAGAATAAAATATTTTTCCATCAGCAACAAAATTTTACGACATGAAAACAACATTAATTTTGAGCCGGGAATATAAAAAGTTAACATCAGCGAAAAACATTTTGCGAGATTTTTGCTAGGTTCAATTTTGTTATTGTGCTTTTGGCTGCACAAGTAAATCGCAAAATCGAAAGTGACATCGAATTCAGCGAGCGCCGTGATCAAGTTACTGCGGCGTGTTTACTCGCGAAACACTGAAGCATCTGCGGCAAATAAAAAATATAAATATATGTTACTCTGGTGTTTGAAATATAAACTATGTACAATAAAAAACGTTTTCCGACGTTTCGGTTGTATTCAACAACCTTCATCAGGGGAAGTGAAAGATAAAATTTACACGAAAGCTAAGATATAAACCAAAGCGCTACTTAAAAATTCTAAAGTCAGTGTCATTTTTTCTTTTCTGCAATAGTCAAATGCAAGTACTCCTTGGGGAGTAGTGCTCCATCGTCTCGGTTGAGGGGGTCTTTAGCACAGTTTATTTCCCAAGCCTCAAGAATTTTCCTTTGTCGCCAGTTATTGTTAGTTCTAAGAACAGTGGCCTCATTCCAAGCGATGTCACGATTTGTTTTTATAACGTGGTCCGCAAGTGCTGATTTTTCTTTTTGTAGCCGTGCGACGGCCTTTTGATGCTCGCCTTTTCTAGTTGTAAATTTTCTCTGCGTTTCTCCAATGTAATTCTTGCTACAAACTGCGCAGGGGATGTCATACACGAGATCTCGAATTTCTTCTTTGCCCATTTCGTCTTTTGGCTTTGGAAATATCTGGCCAATTGTCTTGTAGGGTTTAAAAGTCACTTTGATACCATGATTGTCCAAAACTCTCTTTATGGGTTTGGAAGTCCCGCTAACGTATGGTATTGTGCAATATTTCTCTTCCGACTCTGCACCAGTTATTGGGTGGTTTAATGGAGGTTTAGGTTTGCTGGCATTCAAGATAAAGCGTTTGGGCAATCTAACCCATTCTTTGTTTTGACAAGGCTATCTTGTTATACTTTATTCACGAGTAAATTAAATTTTGATTGTTGGATGGAAATTGTTATTGAATTTACCAAAATGGTTGGTTTCGTTCTCCCTTGCGGTCCCCACTGAAAACATGTCGTCAATGAAACATTTCCACTGGGCAGGTTAGCGGAGGCATTCTTTCAAACAGCTTGTTTTTCAACGTGCGGCCATTAACATGACTGTGAAAGCTTTTGCCATCTTTAACTTCCCCATTGCTGTGCCGTCAGTCGGCAGGAAATGTTTGTTATTGAATGGAAAAGAATTTTCTCTAAGGCTCATCTTTTTGAGTTCCCCAAGAAACGTTGTGGGGAAGGGAGGTTTGGACTATTGGCAAATGTCTCCCTTTTGAGGGACATCTAATGTAGGACTGTGCGATTTCGCTGCACTTGCTCTACCAACTGATTTATGTAGCCAACTGGGAGCTGGTCACTTGTAAGTCTAGAGCACATCTAGTGTAGCAAGAATTGCATTGTCAGGTGCATGTGGAAGCACATGTAGTAAAAGAATACATTGCATATACAATGCATCTATTGTTCTGTTTTCACGTTTTGAACATGCATTCACGAGAGTTGCCATTTCACTGAGTTACGCTTTGACACTACAAAGTTCTGCATCCATTATTTTGCGGTTTTTTTCATCTAGTAGCTTTCTGTTTGGAGTTGATTATGGAGAAAGATCTGCTAGTGGTTGAGTGAATTCTATTCACTTGGTTTTCTGGTGGAAATTAAAACAATCAACATTGGCCTTATTTCTTTTGCCTATGTAGTTTTCTTAATGGGGTTCTCTAGTTTTTCTTTCTTCGTTTTGCACAGAAAGAGGGAAACCATTTTAAAAGCCGCAGTTTCCGAAACTGAGATATTTGACATTAAACTTTTCAATGACATTGTCAACGTCATCATTTTCGTCTTACCAAATGGAGGCATCTGTTGTCAGCTTATTTTCAGGCTATTTTCATCATCTGTATCATCATCACCACACTTGTCAGCATAAATTCTGTCTTTTGCAGGTCTTTCAAGGAAATACTGGGCTAAATGACACTGTCAAGCATAATCTTGAGGAGGTTATCACAGCGAGCTTCCTACGCTTTCAGCCAACTGACGTTTTTGGTCAGAAGACGTTGAGAGTTGAGCTGTATGGAGCACTTAAATCTCCAGGTAACTCGTGAATGTGTTCTTGTCCAAGTCTTTTTACAGGTTTTGTTTTACAAATCCATTTAATTATTTAAAAAAGACAAAATTTAAAAATTGTGAAAACCATTTGAGCAAGTTCTTGTATGTGATGTTTCAGAAATTTGACAGCTTAGTGAATTGTAAGAGTTTCATGCCAAGAGAGAGTTTTGTAACAGATTTGAAGTGACAGGGGGCACCCAACGTCAATTTTCGGAAAATGTCTGTTCGGAAAACGATTTAACATCTAGAATTTTCGGAACATTTGTTGTAAAATTTCTTGCTTGCTTGCCTGTCCTAGGATTTTCGAACATCTAAAAAATGGTGTAATTGCCCATTTTTAACGTATTTTTATGCTAAAAAAATCACCAAGAATTTTCGGGAGCCTTTTTTCTGGCTGAAATTTTCGAAAAGGTAAGTTTTGATCCCAATAATTTTCGGATCACTAGACTTTCAGCTAGGAAATCCGAACAGATGAAAAATTTTTAGGGGATAAAAATATGCCTATATCTACCGTTTAAATACCAAAATACCTTTAACGATGCTATGTTTATTTAAGTGGTTTTGAACTATATTCTCATTAGGTGCCCCTGAAGTAAGTAGTCATGCTTCAGTGGTGGTGTGTTCAATAGTAGCTTTTGATTCCATTTCAGTTCCTGTTAAAACACCCATTCTGGTCAAAGTGACTGCACAATCGTCGACTAGTGTTGCTGCCTTTTGGGAACTGCCAAAATGGTATACAAATCACAAGGACATTTTATCATTTAAATTACTATATCGATCGTTAGCATCTGACACAAAGAATGTCACAACTGCACTAACCATCGAAAAGAATTTTTCCACGGTCGTCACGGGTCTTGAAAAGTTCACAGAATATGAATTTAAAGTGTGTGCCTTCAGTTCGGTGGGGTGTGGACCAAAGAGTTCCCCAAAGATTGCAAGGACATTGGAAGATGGTAAGGGACTGTAACTTTTATTAGGCTTAGTATAGTCAAGTGGGGGCAATGTGGTGAATTACAAAAACGAAATCAGTCCCATCAAAAGCTCCTAGAAATTTTACAGTGACTGCTAGCACATCTACGGCTATCATAGCGTCCTTTCAGCTTCCTTCCCCCGACTCCAGACATGGAATCATTATAGGATTTAAGATATTCTTCAGGAAAGAAGGCTCCAATATTAACAGACTAGAAAACATTTCTGTTTCCAATGTCACGATGTACGCAAAAAATGTCACCGCGTTGGCTAAGTTTACAAGATATGAATTTTGTGTGTTGGCCTTTAACTCCGCTGGAGACGGAATTAACAGTTCTGTTCGATTCGCAAGAACAAAGGAAGATAGTAAGTGACATTGTTTAATGTAACTTTTGTAACAACAAGGCTCCCTTGGAGTTACTAGGTAAGTCAGCCTGTCACCCATTTAATTTTAAGTGTTGCAATGTATAGGAAAGAAACGAAAGTCTTTGTTTTAAGGCTGCAGACTGCACCGTCTTTAGTTGTTTTCATTGCTTATTACATTACATCGCATGTGCACCTGTTTCATGTACATGCATGTACCACTGGAATTGTTCCAGTCATTGCACTTGCTCTACCAACTAACCCTAATCCTAACCCTGAAGGTTTTGCCGTGTTTAGATAATTTTGTGCAATAGATAACCACTAAATGACAAAATACACCAAGTACCTACCGGTTTGATGTCAACTCCCAACCAATCATAGCGCACCTTGTGTAAACATTGGCGGTAATACAGCTAATTCGCTTGGGAATAAATTTAAAAGATCAAACTGAGATTCCAACTTACCGTTAATTTTTTCCTGTCTCCGTTTCTATTGTGTGCGATCCGTTGACAATGATATATATAGCCGACAATTTTTTTGTGGCAGTTATTAGAATGTTATTTCAGCACTTTGAGAAATGCCTTGTCCAACGCATCTTCTGCCGATGTGAAAACTAATTGGAGCGTCCCAATGGATACATCTGAACTCGGTCCAACTAATGACTGGAGGTTGCCGTGAGCCCTAATCTTTCAGCTTCTTTGATAGTCACCAATGATACTTCTCAAAGGTGTCATTACTTATGCAGAATACATTTCGCCGGTTAGAAAAAGCTGATTTTCAGAAATATGAAGCTTGCCAATTCCCTTGCCAAAATATCACCTCCATTTATTGGTGGTTTGACATCTTCCTGCTCTTATTTAAGAACATCAGAAAATCCAAGCTAGCTACTGCAAGGAAGTTTCCAAATTTTTTGAAAACAGATTTGACTCTTTCCGCTCTGTTTAGCGTTAGGGTTAGGTTCGGGTAATTGTATAATTACTGAACATTTTATGCCTTGTTTAAAAAGATCTGAAACAATAGAAAAAGAGACACCAAGTACCTACCATCAAACTTGTGCTCATCACACATGATTGGAAATGGGAGGTTTGATTGCAGGCGGTTCCTCAATCGTTCTCCTCGCCCCCTCCCCCTCCGCATGCTTTTCTCGTAGCCATGATCAAAATTCACCAAACCGCCTGCTACGCAGGCTTAAGCCAATGGGGAGCTGGTCACTTGTAAGTAAAAGTTTCAAAGAAATCCATGCTCATTGAACGGGATTCGAACCCATGACCTTGCGATTGAACTGCTCTTGCCTTACCAACTGAGCTATCAAGCCAACTGGGAGCTGGTCACTTGTAAGTAGAAGCCTGAAATAAATGCATGCTCAGTGAACGGGATTGGAACCCATGATCCTGCGATTGCACTGTACTTGCCCTACCAACTGAGCTAGCAAGCCAACTGGGAGCTGGTCACTTGTAAGTTTCCCATTCAGTCAATACTACCTCGCCATAACTATATATTTTTAAACCTCTTAGGGTTTGGGAGATACTTGACCATCTGCTGTCAGGGTACTCTCCAACCTGTAAAAGAGGTCTCAGTGCTTCAACAAGCTTCAACCTATCACAGCCTCAACCAAGTCCATACAATGAAGGTGGTGTTGGCCAATCAAATGGCGATCACTGCACCGGTCTTTCAGAAAAATCAATTGAGCCTAATAATTGATGTCTTACCGTATCTTTAACATCGGCAGAAAGATTGTTTGACTGGCTGTTTCCGGGGGAAAAATGAAATTTATCGCCAACCGGAGAGTGAAGTTTACAACTGTACCTACATATTCACTTAAGTATTTTACACAACAACTACACTAGCTGTCCACAGGGAAAGTTATTTCAATTGCTCTTTTCTTGACACTGAAATGCTCAATGAAAAATACACTTTAAACTGGCCAACAATCACTGATCTCAGCCTCACAGAAGTCCCTTCTATCGCTTTTCAGATCACATGAGACCAGATTGCTAACACACACAAACAAGACAACTAACCGAATTAATGCTCCTTTTGTATCTTTTTCCAGAGGTTTCCAAGTCTGAATTATCTCTGTATAGAACATATCTATTTTTAATGATGCTGTACAGCCTGTTCTAGGTTCTCAGTTTGTGGGGATTAGCGTAAAATGGTTGGGATCAAGGAAAAAGTGAGTGCGAGAAACCATCCCCACTGTCAGGGACAGTGGAACAGGGTATAGTGAAATGCCCACCGATGGTTACGAACCAAAAACTAGAGAACCTTGATAATTTTCTTAAAATTGTCCTTGTAATACATGTAATACGAATCAATGAACAAGAATCATTTATTATTTTTTGATTTGTTTATTTTAAGTTCCCTCAAAAGCTCCCAGTAAATTTGTGGTGACTGCAAACACTTCTACAAGTGTCACAGCATCATGGCAGCTGCCACCCACAGGCTCCAGAAATGGAATAATCAAAGGATTTAAGTTGCTAATTAATAGGAAAGGGTCAGACGACAAACCAAATGTTCAGTTGGTCAACGCTTCCAATGCTGCAGTTTACACAAAGACTGTTACTGGATTGCAAGAATCTACAGAATATGAATTGCAGGTGTTGGCCTACACTTCTCCTGGTGATGGACCAAAGAGTTCTGCTCAGTTTGTAACAACGAAAGGGTCTGGTAAGTGATGATTATTGGTACATTAAACGTCGACCGGATCATGTTATGTATTTTGGGCTGACTCTCTTGAAATCTGAAATGTAGAAGCCATCCCCGCACGTAACTGAACAATTTAAACAATTGTCTCTTACAAAGACCTGAAGAATTCAGGCTGCAAATTCAACGGGATTCAAACCCATGACCTCTGCTATGCTGGTGCAATGGTCTACCAACTGAGCTATGAAGCCACACAGCTGGGACTTGCGGGTCAATTTGTTGGGATCATTCGTTCCCATGAAAGGATTTGATGAGTGAAAGAAATGTATGTGTTTGAAGTGCAGGTTACAGACGAAATGTAGAAGCGATCCTTGCACGTAACTGGAAATTGAAACAGTGTTCTTTCTTACACTACAGTCACCTGAGAAATTCAGGCGGCTTCAACCGGATTCCAACCCATGACTTCTGCGATGCTCTACCATTGAATACTTTCATGGTAACAAATGATCCCCCCAAATTAACCTGCTCCCAACTGTGTGGCTTTCTAGCTCAGTTTGTAGAGCATAGCACAGGCGTCGTAGAGATCAATCGAATTGCGTTGACGCCAACTGAATTTTTCAAGTGTCCATAAGGGACAACTGTTGAAATTGTCCAGTTACATTACAGGATAACTTCTACATTTCATCTATAACCTGCACTTCAAACATATACTTTTCTTTCATTCTCTTGAAATCTCTTTGCCATTGGGAGAAATCCAGTGAACATCAATTGAGGTTTGCCTACGTGTAGCAGTGAGATACTGTACAAATATAGAACTGAAAGGTGGACAGACACTTCATCTTGTGAAAAAAATTATAGGTACCAAAATTATGCATGTTTATTCAGGAATTGTATTTTAACTGTGCTAGTTTCATGAAGATTGTGCACCATTTAAAACCATTTATTGCAACACTTTATAAAAGCTTAAAATGTCCCTGTGATAAAAAAAATCACTTCCTTCTTTTCTTCAGATTTTGAAAGTGTGTTTGCTTAACACCTGACTGGCAAAATGTTGTGTTTTGATTTCTATCCAAAGGCAGTTTGCCTTGATTGTAAGTTTTGGATTTCACGGTCCGCCTTTACTCACGTTCAAAACTGACCCATTGGACCTAAGAGGTTTGGGTCTAGGAAAAAGTGACGTCAAAGGCTCAGTAGCTTCAAATTTAGAGTGTGAATGCAGCTTATTAAAACTTTGGTCGCTTACCACTTAGTTAAAATAGCTTTGAAATCCAAAGAAAAATAAAAATTGATTTTCTGATCACAGGGGCACTTACCAGAAATGCACACAGCAACAAACAATGACAAACTCCTGAAAAGCGTCAAGCGTCAAGGAACTCAGGTGGCTCTTGTTTTTTTCCCAGTTGACGTTTTGTGTGTTTTATCGCATCCACAGGGAAGAAACACATCGCATCCACAGGGAAGAAACACTGGATTCTAATAGTTGTCACAGTGGTCTCTTTCATTTTGGCTTTAATGGTCGCGTTGTTTTGCTACCCTGTTTGGCGGCACAGAAGGCGGAAGCGTAAAATGGCTTTCTTTGCTCAGAAATGTAAGTAAATCGGAATAAGAAACCGATTCAAAAGCTAAAATTAACCATGCAAAATTTTCAGCATGCTCATTGGCTAAGAACTCGTCAATTAATCCCAAGCGGTGCAGAAAGTTGAAATTAAATTAATTGACAGGAAAGTCGCGAAAGCGCAATGAAAGAAAATGGCGTCCAGGTTAGGGGAAAGTAACAACCTCTTAATTTTAGAGTTTGTGAAAGATTTTTTTTTTTGGGGGGGGGGGAGGGGAAGTGGTTTGTAAGTTTCCACAAGTGCTAGCGTGTCGATGTCAATCGTGGTTGTCATTTTTCAACGAATAACGTTAATGTAGGCGGGGCTAGTGAGCCATGACTCGAAATAAACACGATAAGAGTTATCTCATGATTTATAGGCTCGTTAGCCTTAGGAGAATTTACTCTCAAGATTATGTATCCCAAATCGTACTCGAAATCATGTGAATACCCGTTCAAACCGTGAAGCAAATAAATTTGTCGCGGGGTTTAAACCCCCGAACTTTTGTAGAATTTTCTTGCAAACTGCGATCTAAGTCAGACCAGCATCCCATGACTACGATCGTACAACTTCATTGTATTTGTAGAACGGCACTCTTCACTCGTGCAAGCCAAATCCTATTTAATGGCTCGTCTGAAAATAGCTTGATCAAATGCCGTTACATAGAGCTACTAGTATTCTTGGTGTTCACATGACGTCACGGCCGCCATGTTGGAGTCCCCAAACAATGAAGCGGCGGCCATGTTGAAGTCCCGATCCTCCGGGAATTGAACTCAACTGTTATGCAAACTCTTTCTATTGCTTTGGTTGAAAAACATGGCTGTTGATCACGTGAGTGAAACCCAAGAATTGGAGTTGTAGGCTTCTGGTTATGAGCGCCTTGTCAGACCTTTTCGAAGGATGCTCACCTCGGGGAAAGGTGAAGGAGATAGAGTGGTATAATAAACGAGGCAAATGGCTAAAAGAGAAAGTAATCGAAGCACTACGTATTCAACGAACACAACTGCTTTCATTTCCTCGATAATCTCGATACAACACGATACTCGACTCGTTCGAAAGAAAAAATGGTTCTCGACACTCGACTGGACATCAATCTTATTTCAAAAATCACGTGAAAGGAACTGTCACCCAAATGATTCTCACAAGTGGTATTAGAGGACTTGTGATGTTTCAAACTCTGAAATATGCCCCTTTGTTTTTCTTTTTTTAAATCATACTTTGCAACAGATAGAATCCATGAAGAGATTTATTTTTCGATGAAGAGACTCGAGGATACCCGGAAAATGCGAGACCTCCTTTGCCGGAGTTGAACCTACGATCTTCCAATTACTAACTAGTTCGGATTCTCAAGCACTGAGCTATCGGAGACTCGTGGGAGCTAGGCCATTAACTAGGTTCAACTGACAAATCACGTGACAGGCGACTAGGAAGGCGCCTCAGCACCCGGTCCATGTGTGATTAGCAATTATGTTTACTTATTTCAAGTGACAAATGAGACAATAAGCATGTTTGCCATCGAACGGAAAGATGTTATATGTCCAGTAAATGATAATTATTATCCGAACTAGTCGTCTTAAGCCGTGTTCACACTCAATGTAGAGACAAGCTCCTACTCATGGACTACTGTGTTCACACTCAATGTAGAGACAAGCTTCTACTCATGAACTACTGTGCAAACGTTTTCTTTTGCTTAGGTGGAAAAACAAGGGTACTAATCACGTTATTGAAAACACTCTATAACACTTCTTTTAGTACAATTGCGAAATAGAATCCCCTTTTGAAGGGGCCAATGCAATAACTAGAGACTTCCACGTTCAAACGTCGAGAACAAACCAACGGTTACTTCCCTTCTACAGAAATGGTACGAAAATATGGAATGGTATCAGGTATCCCCTCTGAACCTCGCCAGCTTAGGAAAACACAACCTCGTTCCCAGGTTCTCTATTCTCTGCCTCCCTTGTCGTTGGGGAGACAAAAGAGGCAGGGAAGAGAAGGCCTGGGAACGAGGTTGAGGAAACACACTTTAAACATAAATTCAACGAATTGCTTCTAACGTTTCTTGAAATTGAGGAGATGAATGTTGATATGCGCTTCATTGATCTTTCAATGTATATGGCTTTTCTTTAACAGTTACCTACAATACTTCAAATCATTTTTTCTCTCTTATGTACGAGACGTTTGTTTGTGTAATTCTTGTTTGCGTTTGCTTACTTTGTTGTGAGAGCCAGTCATATTGTCGCCCCCAAGGGGGGGGGGGGGGGGGGGGAAGTGCCATGCATGGGTTATATAGGTATGTGCCGCTGTGAAGGGTATGGTTTTCAAGAAGTTTACTCTAGCATAGGGTATATAAATCAGAGCGTTTGGGTGTAGATTAGCGTATAATTTTTCAAGAAACGGACCAGTTGGTTAAAGATTCTATCTAGACTAAGGAAACCATGAATTGCTACTCAAAAATATAAAAAAAATGAAATCGGCAAGTTTAAATTCTCACGACTCAGCCTCAACAGCGTTGAAAGATGACTATCATAAAACGCTACTGGATATTATAAACTGTCAAAAATCGGGATTCAGACGGAAATCAGTGGAATTAATACTGGTTAAAATTGATAATGCGCACGTACGTGCTTGGCATTGCTGGACAAGTACAAAAAGATCCTTTTTTGAGAAAGGTTTTGTTTTGGCTTTGCTTTAGACTGTGCTAGTGACCTCAGTTTCTGGAAAACAGCTACTCTAGGATAGGAGTGATTTGGGAAGTTTACTCTAGTATAGGGTAGCAAGATCTAGCTGAAACTACCTCTGGTATAGGCTAAGGGTTCCAGGGTCCCAGCGGCACATCCCCACCCAAAAATTCCTAAAATACCCCCCCCCCCCCCCCATTCCCCCAGGTATTGTCGTCGTGTAAGGGACCTGCCTAGAATAGCTATTCTAACTGTGGGTTACCATGGTCTTTGTACATGTTTTTACAATCGTTATTTCTTTGTTAATGAAGTGAAAGTGAATGTGTGTTATTCTCACAGATGCTCAAGAAGGGCCTGATCGTCAGTTCACCCACGATGTATTCGTATCGTACAGCTCTAAAGACTACGACTGGGTAAAAGACAATTTGCAACCTCTTTTCGATGGAAGCAATATCGAGTACATCATTCACACCCGGGACTTCATTCCCGGCAAAGCGTTTTTCGATAACATGGCGGATAGTGTGTACAGCAGTCGCAAAGTGATTTTTGTCATGTCAAAAAACTATCTATCCAGCGGTTTCTGCAAAGATGAGATGGACATGGCCCTTTTTAGAGCTGCGCGGAACGGCGAAAACGGGTCCTTGATCGTGGTGAAGATTGATGACGTAAAACCGCAGGACATACCAAAGAGTCTTCGTCACAAGACCTTCATCGACTACACCAGCAAAGAGGAAGCGACCACGTGGAAAACGAGAATACTGGAATTTGTTTCGTATGCGAACAGATCATTGAGTGCTTCGATGATAGAAGAATTGGTGGACACATCGGATACCATGTTGCTCATCCCAAACAAATTCAAACTGAAAAAGAAGAAAGAGCAATTATCAGGCTTGCTATCAAAAGTTTGTCGTAAAACGAAAGTGAACCCAGCCTGCCAGCAGAGCCTTTCTTAACTCGGCGATAAGGAAAGGACTGCAGAAATCGCCCAGAATAAAGCTTTTCTTCAGGTGGAAGGTTTTTCTGCAAAATGATAGACATTTTAAAATTCAGTTGGCATAAGCCTTAGGTGTGTAAACCGGGAGTAGCATAAGCATAAGAAAAAGGAATCGTTTTCATTTTATTATGCTTATGCTTATGCTTATGCTTATGCTTATGCTTATGCTTATGCTTATGTCACATTAACAACTGCTTGCGTATACGTCACTTCTCTTATGTTTATGCAACAAGTGTGAACTTCGTTAGGCTTATGCCGCAGTGTAAACCAAGCTTTAGGATATATATGGGGAACCCTGGGATCTCGTTAGTTACTTGGTGTATGGGGACAAATAGTGTACCAGAATATGTTATATAGTATAACTAGTTGTTGCATTTGCAAGTGCCACGAGTGAGATGCGAAAGTTGTCATAAAGTTCTAATTAGTTGTCGTCTTAGTTTCCTATTGTAGTTCGTTAGTATTTACTATATTGCCGATAAGTGTTGTTTTTATTCCTTGTCGCGTAGTGTATTACCTGTCTTAGTGTTAATGAACTTATTTTTAGTGTTGTTAGTGCCACTGCGCACCGGTGGCTCAGTTGGTTGAGCACCGGGCTGCCATGCGGGAGGTCGTGAGTGCGACTCCGGCCGGACCAAAACTCAGTGTCTTAAATAACTGAGGAGAAAGTGCTACCTTTGTAATTACATTATCAAATGGTTAGACTTTTAAGTCTTCTCGGATAAGGACTAAAAACTGTAGGCCCCGTCCCACAAATATCTTCCATGTTTATAAGTTCCCTGTGGGACGTTAAAGAACCCACACACTATTCGAGAAGAGTAGGGGACGAAGTTCCCGGCGTTGTGGCTGTCCTCTGTGAGTATGCTCTTTGCAGCAGAAATGGCCGGCCTGGCGTAATGTCTCTAAAAGGGTTTGTGGTGTATAAGGCCACCTAAGCAAAAACAGCCACTGCCGGGAGCAGGGACATGTAGATGTAGATGTTATGTAGTCAAGTAAAAATGCATGTTGTAATTTGAACTATATATCTGTAAAAGACGTTGACGTTGGCGGCCAGTTGGAGAAGAAAAAGAGTTGAAGAACGAACGTTAAGAGGGAAGTTGAAGGTGAAGAAGATATTTTCGTGTATCACTGCTAAGAGCCATTAGCAGGAGCCGCGACAAGACTTCAAAGACGAAATCCCTTTGATAACGGCGGCACTTATGAACCGAACTGACTGAAGGAGAGTAGGAGGAAGAAGGACTAAAAAAGGATAACAGCAGCAAAGGACTGAACGGAAGGAGTTCGGGCGAGAAACAATATTCAAAGAACAAGAAGCCGACTGAAGCGTGGTTTTGCCACAAGGGAATGTTTACACAGTGAAGAGGAACTGGCCTGAAAACTTTAAGTATAGTAAACTCTAGTAAATGTGAGTCAAAGACACGGGCGTAACGTCCATATACGCACGTACGCCAGTGCGTACAGCTCAAATCCGGTCATCCTTATTCCATGGAGACATTAATTTCTTTTAATAATTATAAAATCGGGCCACGTTTTTTAAATTTCGAGTGGCACTGGTCTGTCTGTGTGAGTATTTCCAGTATCTTTTCATTAACCCATAGACGCCTGGCCAAACAGATCCAACATCATCCACGCTTTTGAAAAGTGTCGAAAGAGGTGATCAAACGAATGCAACACGTTAAATCCACAATTTTGGACTCAAGGATCTAGAACCAAAATCTACCCAGAATTCTTTGAAAACAAACTTAATTTTTTTCTGGAGGAGCATGTTCCCAGCTCGTCCTTCTTTGGGCGCTGGAAACATTCTTTGTGTGCGTACACCTTCAAAATCTCACGCTACGCCGCTGAAAGATGGTGGTTATCGTTTTACACGCTTTTAAGGATTGTATTTACTCACGAATTAGTTAGGAATTAGTTTAAATTTTAAAAACTCGATTAATTTTAGGATTAGCCGTTATGATTAGTTTTTTCCTTGCTTTTTTTTCTTGTGTTGTTTATACGTTAATAAAGTTGTTGTGAATTAGGTAGTACATGGTAGTGTGTTGCGTGATCGAGGGAAGGGGTTTGGTTTTCTTTTCTTTCTTATGTGTTGTTTTCCCCAAGGGAGTCCTCCTCTACTATCGTCACGATGGGACTTGAACCCAGCATGACACTCAGATTAAAAGTCTAATGCTCTGCCGACTGAGCTAACCGGGCTCATGTTGTTGTTAACACGAATTTTGATTATTATCCTCATTCTTATAATTAGCTGAGCACTTTCTCTTAGTCTCACTTTCGTTCACGAAACCATTTTCAACACAACTAAAATGAAATCAAAAAGAGCACAAAGGAAATAGTCACGATTCCTAATCACGACTGGGACAGCAACACCACTCTGCTTGTGGTCAGCATTTGGTAAGTGATGCAATAAGTGCGGGATCATGATCGGTCATTTCGCTCCAGCCTGTAAAGGGGAAATCAGAAGACAAGGAAGGTAGCAGCAATCTAACTTTTGTCAATGTTGAATTAGGTGAAGAGGCATTTGCAGCTCAATGTGAGACAGCACTTAAACGGCATACAAGAAACTTCTTCGCTCACCTACAGCTCTCTCACAGGGAGAAAACGGCAAT
>NC_090893.1:38470803-38480803 GCF_036669925.1 Montipora capricornis
CAATTACAATTCAGTGGACAAAGACATGGTCCCTATTAGCTCAGTAGGTAAAGCATCAGAGTTTTAATCTGAGGGTCATGGGTTCAAGTCCCATACCGTGCAAATGAATGAGATCATCGTGGTCCAGTTTCCATTTCCGTTCAAAGAAAGCAGTACTAGATAGTAAGACAATGGTTTGACATTGCCTAGTTTTTTTGATGTTTCGTGCAAGACGTTTCGGCTGGTGCTTAAGCCTTCATCAGTTGCAATATAACGGTAGCACGAGTGAGTCAAGTAACAACAGCACGTCGAGCACGTCTTGAAAACCTAGCGCGAGACTTACGCGCATGCCAGAGACTTGTAGACCTCTGGTATGGCGATGTGGTCATTTCCAGATTGCGGATACTTTATTGAGTACCAGGCTTCCAAGAAAAGTCGCTCTTGGTAGTTAGCCTCATGTCCAACAACTCTGACACTTCCAAAATCCAAAATGTCAGCTCCTGACTACCACTACTCTATTTTTAAACGCATTGAGTCAACGAATGGCACAGATATTATGATGATGGCCAGAGAACTTGAACGGAAAATCACAGCCCTCGCAAGGTACAAAAAACATTTGACTTTTAATCATAAGCTTAAAAGAGAGAACATTCTACCTCCAAGCCTGAAGTTCACTCTGCCTATCAGAAGTAAAGCAGGCTATAGAATCGCTAGAAACACAGGCCTTAAGTACTTGAAACTGCGAATAACACAATGTCACCAGAACATTCGCAATTTACAGACGAAGATACAAGAGCTCATGCAAAACCATGAAGACCACCTATCTCGTGAGGATATGCTCGCTCTCCAAAGTGATGTGAGGCAAACATCTGAGACTAATTCAGAACGGTTAGCAGACACGCACGCGAGAAAAATCGACGATCTGATAAGCAAAGAAACGCAGCGATCAACCGTGGTTCACCAGGAGAAATGGGTTGTTAACATATCCAAACGGGTTTTGACTCCTGTTGAGACTACGGCCCTCAAAAAGGGACTAAATTTTTCTATCACTCCAAGGAAAGTTCCTGTCTCAAAAATACTATCCTCCATAGAAACGGGCATTTACAATTTGAGTCAATCAGCCAAAGACACGATACGTGTCTCAGTCGCTAACTCCTTGAAAACTTGCAAATTGCCCGCAGCGGTTAACGTAACGAGAGAAGAGGAAAAGGCATTGAATAACCGGAGAAAAGATGAGGAGGTAACAATCGTTTCTGCCGATAAAGGGAGATCCGTCGTAGTAATGGGTAAGGATGAATACCAAGAAAAAGTATCTGTTTTGTTGAACGATACAAACACTTATTTGAAAATCAGACAAAAGATCAAATCCATCATCAAACGTCGAAAAATAAGTAACAAACTTTTGCTTAACATCAAAGAGGAAAAGGATGACAGCGGATCACAAATTGGACCGCAACTGTGCAAAAAACTACACTGCAGCAATTCAACGCCAGCGTCGTTTTATGGTCTCCCGAAAATTCATAAACCTGCAAGACCACTCAGACCCATCACAAGCAGCATAGGTAGCCCCACGTACGCTATATCCAAACATCTTGTTCCTCTTCGGAGAAATCACTTCTCTGTCAAAAACAGCTCAGAATTTGCTCAAAAGATCCAGCAACATACTGTCGCCAGTGGCGAATTCATGGTCTCTTTTGACGTTAAATCGCTATTCACTTCCATTCCCGTTGATCTAGCTCTAACCATCGTCAACGAGAGGCTCCAAAAGGATAAGTATCTAGCGGAACGCACAAATATGTCCATCTGCAACATCATGAGGGTGTTAGAATTTGTTCTCAATCACAACTACTTCAAACACAACAACATCCATTACAAACAAATCTTTGGGTGTGCGATGGGTTCCCCAATCAGTCCCGTAATGGAAACTGCCATCGCCACAGCTCCACAACCCCCTAAGTGGTGGTTCCGTTATGTGGACGACAGTCACACGTGTCTCAGAAAGCACCAAGTGGATGGGTCTCACCAACATCTCAATTCAATTAACCCCCACATTCAGTTCACTCTAGAACTTGAGGACACCAAGGGACAGGGACTACCTTTTCTGGACACCATCACCACAAAGATAGGTACGCAGCTTGAGGTGAATGTCTACAGAAAGCCAACCCACACATACCCTGGCTGCCAGAGGTTTTTCTCTCTCAGAGCGACGGAATAGGCGAGGAAAAACCTCTGGTACAGGCCGTTGTGAACCTCAGTTCCATGCCCCGTTTGATTGACATCGAGAAAACTCAGTAAATTGATACGTGATATAACCTACCAATCAGCATCTTCGGTTCCCACGGTACATTTACTTCGATGTCAAATTCAAAAATGCAATCTTCCATATAAAACTTCGATGTCGAATATGAAGATAAAAACTCAAATTCCGAAGTTGAATTTTCGCGGACATATACGAAAATCAAAAAAATTTAGAACACTGAACGTTTTCTGCTTTCAAAAAACTCTGCATCGTTTCGATTATGGCCATAGTGGGCACGAGAAATCAGGTTGACAGCAATTAAGCCAATCAGAGTACTCGTTAGAACTGACAAGTTCCTGGAACCAATCGAATTGCTAGGGTCAAAGTCTGACTTTGAGAATATGAAACGGTATCCCATTGGACCGGCCTTCTCAAAGAACTCGACTGCGTGTACCAGAGGTTTTCCTCGCCGCTTCATGACTCGCTATTCCGTCGCTCTAGGAGAGAAAAAACCTCTGGCATCCAGGGTAACTCACACAGACCGCTATATATCTCGATTTCAACTCTCACCACCCCATGTGCCATAAGAGATCTGTAGTCAGTACCTTGCTATGCAGGGCACAGAACATACCATCAACAGAAGGGGAAACGCGAAGAAAGGAAGCGAGACAACAATTATCCCTCATCCTTTATCAATAGCTGCGAAAGACCGCTGTCGAACCTCCCTACCGTCCAATGGTTTCGTGGTGCTACCCTATGTGCAGGGCATTTCAGAAAGGATTAGTTGGATCTTAAGGCAGCATCAAATCAAAGTCGCCTTCAAACCGTTTAGAACTGTGAACAGTTTGTTCCCGCGACCGAAAGCCCAAGAAAAGGTTGACCGGCCACAATCTGGCACAGTGTACAAAATCAGTTGCACCAATTGCAGTTTTGTATATTACGGTCAAACCGAACGATCACTCAAAACTTGCATTACAGAACACAAAAGGGCTGTTGCTATGTTTGACCATGACTCCAAGATCGCCCGCCATGTCCACGAAAACAACCACGAATGGATTTTGGAAGTGTCAGAGTTGTTGGACATGAGGCTAACTACCACGTGCGACTTTTCTTGGAAGCCTGGTACTCAATAAAGTATCCGCAGTCTGGAAGTGACCACATCGCCACACCATGCAGGGGTCTACAAGTCTCTGGCATGCGCTTCTCGCGCTAGGTTTTCAAGAAACTGCACGCGGATTTTTATCAGCGCGCGCTCGACGTGCTGTTGTTATTTGGCTCACGCGTGCTACGTTGTATTGCAACTGATGAAGGCTTAAGCACCAGCCGAAACGTCTTGCACGAAACATCAAAAAAACTAGTCAGTATCAAACCATTATCTTACTATCTCCTACTGCTTTCTTTGAACGGAAATGGAAACTGGACCAAGATGATCTAATTCATTTGCCCGATATGGGACTTAAACCCATGACCCTCAGGTTAAAACTCTGATGCTTTACGTACTGAGCTAATAGGGACCATGCCTTTGTCTACTGAGCCGCTAAGTACATCTTCAAGTTCACACAGTCGAACCTCGATTGTACGGACTCATGGGGACTGGGCTTAATAGTCCGGATAATCGAGAGTCCGGATAGTCGAAAATGTGAATGTTAATGAGCCAAAAACAAAACTGAATAAGTAAGAGAGGAGTAACATTTACTCACGCAGGATTTAAACACAATTACAAATCTTTGTTGGAAAAACTATTAAAAGTGGCCCAAAAATTATCTGCCACCATTCTTTACAATTAAAGTAATCCAAAAAGGTCTTCATATTGGTCTAAAATGCTCACGAAACCCTTTTCAACACAACTAATTTAAAAATGAAATTAAAAAAAAGAGCATAAAGGAATTAGGCACGACTCTACTACCGCTTCCTTTAAACCGAAATGGAAGGTAGATCAAGATGATCTGATTCATGCGCGCGATATGGGATTGAACCCAGGACCCTCAGACTAAAAGTCTGATGCTCTACCGACTGAGCTAACCGGGCTCGTGTCTTAATTCACTGAGTCAGAGCCCTCAACTACATCCTCAAGTTCATATCGTTTAATACGAGTTTTGATATAATTAGCTGAGTATTTCTTTTCGACTCACTTTTGTTCCCGAAACCATTTTAAACACAAGTAAAATTGAAATCAAAAAGAACACATCAGCAGAAACAATCACGAAACCACTACTGCTTTCCTTAAACCAAAAAGGAAGTTGGACCAACGTGATCCGATTCATTCGCCCGATATGGGACTTGAACCCAAGACCCTCAGATTAAAAGTCTGATGCTCTACCGACTGAGCTAACTGGGATCTATATTCAAAGTTAGAGCCCTCAAGTTCATTCACAAGATCATACCGTTGAACCAGAGTTTGATAATTGCCTCGATAAAAAAAAACACTACTTTAGTGAGTGTCTTCCGAGATCACACGCTTTTGTTTAACATACACCATGGTGGATAAATATTATACATCTGCCAATCACAGCTAAGCGTTTCCCATGAATGCAGAGCGGTGCTTCATAAAACGTAGAGCCCAATCAGATCGCTCGAAATTTGAATTCAGCCAAAGAAATTCAAAATATTTTGAGGATATAATAATTAGGTGGGGAACGAGCTGGAAATCATACCAGCACGTTTGTCGAGAAAATGGCTTCATCGTCTCGGTAAGGGTTATTGTTGGCTGAATGTGAAATATTTGTAGGATGACAGCATCGTCATTAAATGGTTTTTTTTTAATGGAATATGGGTGAATATTTCACTTAAAGTTTGTTTTGTACACTAAAAGCTCGTTGTAAACAAATAACAAACATTTCTCTTGAAATATTCACCCGTATTCCATAGAATGCCATTAAATAACTGGGGAATAGTGCATGGAACCTGGGAAGTACGAATATCTACAGAGAGAAGAGGGGGTAAGAGCACTCCCCAGTCTGCCCTTGCAATCACCACCCCAGATGGGATGCTTTGCTCCGAGTCTAATGAGGTAATCATAGAATACAGAACAGTTGTGCTTTCCTTAACCTGTCTCACACCGCCAATTTGTGTGCAATACACAGAAAATAAAGTTTTGTTTGGTTTCGATCGTTTGGAAGGCAGTAATATTAGACGAAAATGGTCAAAAAATGGTCAAATTAAAGGAAAAAAACAAGGAAACAGGATAAGAGCAAAGACTGTTTTTTCTATCATGTGTTGACGTTTTTTTTTTTTTTGTGCAACTTGTGACAAACTGGGCACTCTTCAGTCCCTCTCTTCCAACCTCCGAGACTGCAAAAGTGCTTAACACATCTAATTTCTCCTTGCCACTGAAGCTGAACAGACCTCCCTTATTTCATGTTTATCAGCATTACAAAGCTTAATATTAGGGAGCTTAAGCACGGGCGTTTTTGAGACGCGGACGGCAACCAGAAGAGAAAATTTCGCGTGCCAGGACAGTGGTGTCTCCCAGATTTTTATACTAATCATCTCTAATGGAGAAAAGATACTTAGCAATATAAATGCGAATGCGTGAAAACAGGTTAAAAGGGAAAACAGCTCACTTCCGGTTGCCGTCCACGTCTCAAAAACGCGCGTGCTTCAGCTCCCTATTATTTCACGACGACAACAGCTAACGAAGCATAAGTGTCACATGCAAATACGCATAATAAATGTACAAAAACAGTAGTTTGCACGCACATTTTAGCTTAGTTTTGTGTTGAAGTTTATTATACATCTTCATACATCATTTACAAAGCCTTACTGGCTTACACGAGTTACACATGTACTTACATTGCTCACAGGCATTGTAAATCCATCTTTACATTCAGAAGCATTCGCCTTTCAACAGCAATGTGAAATAACCAAACCTAAAGTATTTCGGACAACATCGGAATGCATGTGGGTATAAATTTCCCTTTACTGTATCTCTTTTACATTACATGCCATTTGTACCGCCTTCATTATTGAGAAAATGGTGCACTTTTCATTAGTATAGTAACCGCATGGGGTCGACTAAATTAGAGGATTAATATCACGCGTATTCCCAGAGGTTGCAGAAAATGCCCGAGTCGAACAGCGACTCATGCAATTTCTGCCACATCTGAAAATACATGTACGAGTGATATTAATCCTTAACTTTACGAGGAAACATACGATTCCTTGTTTATAATATAAAAGGCAAAATTTTCTTTTGTTAAGAAGGCCAAAAACGTACACTGTTGCGCAGTTTCGTAGGAAGCCATTTCAGAGTTAAGTTAGCGGTAATAAACTGTAAAACGCACGAATCAGGCGAATGAATTTTATATTTTTATAACACGTCAAGCAATAAAACCAGCCGTACCACATGAAAATAATGAAAGTAATTTCTCCCGGGTCAATATTATTACCAAAATTGATGAAAAATGCCGTCTGATTCAGCCAATCAGCATTAAGTAATTTTGCCCTCTATGTCATAAAAAACATTAAACCACTAGAAAGTGACGAGTCATGTGAATTTACATATTGAGCTGGTCACAGTGATTGTTTCATAAGGAACTCTTTTTCCAATCAAAGTATACAAAGCCACTGTTGAATAAGGCCAATTAGCTTGTGCTCAACTGCTTTGCAATAGTTACAAAGTCGTTCAGCAACAACTTATGTGCTTCTGTTTGCTTCCACTGTTCCTCAGTGAATTCCTCTTCCTCACTTTCCTCTGAATCCTGACAAAATAAGGAAAAGAAATGCAATTCCACACATCACGACCAAAATTTGCTTAAACTACCCCCTGTCTACATTTGCCGTTTACATGCAACTATGTAAGAAACATAAATTAATTTTCATTAAACATGCTATGAAAAGTCTCAACTACAGATCAAGTTCCACAACTTGCACTAGTGCATGGTTCAATTTTTCCTGCTGCCATCCAGACAATAATTATAGTACTTTACCTAGCACAAGCAGCTGAGGAATGGAAAGTGTAGCACACACGTCCAAATTCTCAGCTAAAAGCCCTTCTGACAATTCTACGGTAAAATACTGTCAGTCACAACTGATTTTTCTTTTTTTTTTTCTTTTTCTTTTGAAAAATGGCTGTACATTGTAACTGTCATGATCTTTAAGGAAAAGCAATTAAAATGAAGTGTCCCTTGCTTGCTGGCATTTTCAATTTTCATACTGGAGGTAAATTTTACTTTACAACTACCGGTACATGTACCTCTGTCAATGAAATTGAATTATTGTGATCACAGTTTTGTGACCCAGTACTTGTGGCTACCATGTCACTGGAATTTTGCACTTCTAAAAACTTGACAAGAATCACTCCTTGTTGCTTCAATCATGTGTGAAATACTCTTATGACGAAATAATCCCAATGTTCAAGAATAAAATAATTCAATACATGGTGACTTGTTGGCTATTTCTTTCAGATGATGATCTAGAGCCTGACAAAGCAGGCCGAATTATTCCAAGTTGGAATCCATTTCAGTAAATACTCGCAGAATGCTAATCGATGAACAAACTACCTAATTTCTGATTTAAAGACCTCTTCTAGACTAGCCTTGTGTCATAAAAGCAAACTACTGTAACACACAATGCTTGTACAAATGTAGTCCCCTTAACAAAAGACCAAAGATTTGAAAGTTTTATACATACCTGTATGCCAACTTCCACAAAATTCTATCAGCAAATTTGTCAATAAGTCTTTATAATTAGAGAGGTTTTCAATTGAGTGTCGAAAGTAATTAGCGAATTACTTTGGTTTTGCATTACTTCACTCAGTGATTGGTTCAAAGTGCTCGCGCCACTTTTTCAACCAATCCGAAGTGAAACCAAAACCAATTGTGGCTCGCGCGTGCACATTTTCCCGCGCTTTGTGTCGGCTACGTGTAATTACTTCGAGTTTTGATTGGTTTACTGGATTGTCTCCGTCCTTTTTGATTGGCCAAAGTAATTACTTTGTTTTTGGTTTTACGACACTCATTTGAAAACCCCTCTATTTTGTGCAACAGTAATTTATCACTGTTGTCTCTTACTATGACCATCTTGATTCAAATTACATACAAGTAGGCTTAGAAACCATAATATTATCTCCATAACTTACCCAACTTTCAGATTTTCTCCTGCATCTCCATGGCCTTTCCCGATAAATTTTCTTCAGTTCTTCCTTTAAAAACATGGAATAATTATATTATACGGTACCATATGCAGACTTTAGTGACACTATCTTTCCGTTTTGCTTAACATAAAATACTGTAACTGTAGATCAAAAAAGTCACATTGCCTAATGCAGTTGACTTGCATTCTGATTTCCTTTTTGTTGCCCCCGCAGGGTTTTGGCCCAGAGGTCTGACAGTCAATGGGTTAATCACTCACTGAAAAACTATACATGTCCCCATTAAAACCCTACGACACCCAAACCGGCCTGAACTGGCCAGACTTAGTATTTTACTCTTTCTAACACTAGACAATTTTACTCGTCAATGGGGAACCCTCGGGAGTCCTGCATCTCACTCAAAATAATGTAAGATGTAATTTTAAAGCTGCACTTTGCAACTTTGTGTAATGGGGCTGAATCCAACAAAGAAAAAAAAAGAAAACTAAACAATTCCGTGCATTGTGCAAAGGAGCCCAAAAAAATTAATATTACATTTCAACTTAGTACATTGTCATACTGTTGCTAGCTTTTAAGGTTCTTTTAAAGTTGGTGGATATCAGAAAGAAAGACGCCAAAGTCTGCACAAAAAGATTGCCTCCTTGTCCACGACATTGAAAGTGGTGTGAAATTCAAGAACTTGCAAATGAAATTCATAGAGTTTTCAAGAAAAATGAAGACAACATCTGACGTTCAACAATTTTTAAGATCGGTGAAAGGTACAGTTGTACCCTAATTGCATACAGCTGTACAATTTGATACCCAAAATACAGGAAATTGCTTTTCTCCATGGTGCAGTAACCAATTTTCCACAAATGTGAGTAAAACTAAAACCACATTATAAAACAAATAGACAAGCCTTAACTGTGTCTTTTTCTCTTCAAACCACACTAAGATGCAGATGATGTCTTGCAAAAAGAACAAAAACCTAAAATACCTGGTAACGCCTACATGTAAGTACATTGACTGCATCTGATATCTCATGTACTGCAGGGACCACAGCCGGCCATTTGAAAGAGGTGAAGTAAGAAAATGGGGGAAACAAGATGAAAAGAAACAGAAAAGCTCTAACCTGTGACTGAGGAGCAAATTCTAAAGAAGACTGTGACCCAGTTGCAGGGACTTCAAAATCCTCTATGGTCTTTTCTTCACTTGGTGAAACCTGAAATTTTAAAATAATCAAACACTCCCTGTCCTCTTTACAATAATCATTCCACATCTTTCCCAGACAACCAATAATAGTTACTGGTATACATAGCCATTTTTGTCTGGTACATGTAGTTTGAAAATCTGGAGTAAAGAGCTACTAATGAGTTTTTTAAAGCAAAAAAGCAGCTCCCCAAGATCCACAACTTTCTGAATTCTCCTTCAGTTTTCAAAACCACTCCCTCTGAAAAAAGTCTTCATCATCCTTCCCAATAGCTGGTGAAAGATTATCCTTAAATTTGGCTATTAATACATCATTCTCATTCTCAAACTCAGAAATCAGTGTTGCAATCTCACTTTGGTGTGGGTAATTTCGCTGCATTCAGTTACTGAATCCAGATAGGCGAGGTTTGATCTTGGATACCTCCCCCTAGAGAGAAGTGAAATTGTCACCAAGCCAACGATCATGTCCTGTCCCAAACGCTAACGCTTCTTGAGGTTGGAGA
>NC_090893.1:38483303-38488303 GCF_036669925.1 Montipora capricornis
CCCTTGAATAAAAAATACATATGGTGTTAAAAGTTACTGCAGCATTAAAATTTCGTTTTGTTACATTTCACATAATTTATTGAAAGAAACCTGAAAGCTAGAAAGCTGCTTTTAACAAATCACTCAAAAGAATGAAAAGTCAATTTCTGCTCTTCTTGTTACAGCTCGTCCTGAGCGTGTTGTAGCTGGCCGCTCGTCTGTGTATTCCTCATCTGAGGCGATAAAAGCAAGAACGACATCATTTGAGTCGTCTTCAGAGTCAGGGGCATCACTCTTGTAGTCATCATCAGTTTCCTCTCCCTCATTGCTTTCATCACTGCTGTTTAGTTGACCTGATTCATTCCTGCCTCCCACTTCGGCTTGTCCAGTTCTGAGCGTATTCATTCGCAAGAAGTGTCCCATAATTGTCTTCACTTTGTCATTCTTGTTGCTCTTCTGATGCTGTTTTAATAGCCCATGATGTTTTAAGTATTTGTTCAATTCTGAAACACGGAGCTTTTTTAGCTTGGTGGCATCTTCACACAAATTAACCCAATGATAATCTTCATAGGACTTTTCTCTTGTCTCCCTACTTTCCCTTGCCCTTTCCTCCAGTCTCTTCTTTTTTTTGAACTCCATGACCTCAGGATGCTGGAGATAGTCAACCACAAACTTTGGTTGCACAATGAATTTGTCTCCAAATCTCACATCAAGATGCGAAAGGATGGTGAAAGCGACGAATCCTTTAAAAAGCGATTCACTGCTGAACGATCCAGGCAGTTTGATCTTTTGATGTCAGAGGAGGCCGCTTTTCAAAGGGCAGATGGTTGCTCGGAGAGGTTAGGAGAACTGCTACAACCAGAGTACCAGTTAAGACCAAGTGATGGACGGAGACTGAACTACGTTATAAAAGAACACAAAGAGGCTGTTGAGAAACTGAAAGGGCTGTTAAAAATTCTCAGTGATCATGACTCCATGCTCTTCCAGGCGAATGGCATTACCCTGAAGTATGACAAGAAATTCCACCATGACTTCAATGTGGAGCACATCGCTAGGATTGAAGCTGCTAAATGTTTCAGGGGAATTAGAAAACCTCGAAAAAAAGAAGGAGACCTTCGACCAGATCTTCAAGGGCCTCACAGGAAACTATGCGTCAAAAAAAAGAAAATTAAAAGAAAACCGTAGGTAATCAAAGAGTAGAAAACGCAAACGGTTTGAAAACAACGTCCGACGCGTTTATCATATCTGCGTTGCAAATCCCCTTGCAAAAGAGCTTCCCAGTTGTCTTCTTTATCCTCCCTCCCTGACAATCCCGGAAGCATGCATAAAAGTTGAAGATGTAGCAGCAGTGTTGCTAACACGGGATGCAGCATTCATCGCTCACCTACTGCAATCAAACTACTTCAGCAACGCGGCAGGAAGCAGGCTGATTACCAACCTTAAGCCAGAAGTAAGAAACAGGATGTATTGTTTCCTGCATCCTGAAGATTATAGCTCAAACGTCGGAGACACGAACAAGGATGAAGAAGAAAACGACGAAGAAGAGGAAGAAGGGGAAGACAACGAAGAAGAACAGGAGGAAGAAGAAGAGGAAGATAGCGACGACGAGATCAAAGAGAACGTCGAAGATGATGAATTGGACACCTTGTAGTAGTTTCATGCCCCTCCCATTAAATTTCTCAGAAAAAGCCTTGGTAACGAGGTCAGTTCCAATTACAGAACTCAAATTATTGGTCTTTGTTTAATATGCACTTGACAACAACATTTTTATGAATGAAAAGAAAGTTGTTACTATTCAAGACTGTTATTATGGTACGTTCACTGTTATTATAAAATATACAGAAAGCTGTTGAGAAGTTTTCTTGAATATCCTGGAAATGTTTTAGTATACTTGTTATAAATAAAAGAGGTCAATTTTTTCCTCAATTTGTAAAATCTCTTATCCTATTTTTAATCTAATTTTTTCGTCCAACCCCCCCTTTTCCTTCATTTTTTTTCGGCTGGCCCCCCCTTTCAAGCCAATTTTTTTTTAGTTACGTTATCTAGATTCGTTCTTCGTCCTTCCCTTCAACGCACGTGGTGACTAAGCTGGAAACAGCTGGTTTAAAGGATTTCAGTTCGCTTAAATCCTCTCTGGCTTGTACAACTGTCGGTTGAACTGGTCACTGCTGACTAGTCTTAGACAGGAAGTCGGGTCCATGTAACTACAGGCTGCTTTCTTTCAACTCAGTAGACTTGATTCCTCTGGACGCTATATCAGCTGGATTGTCTGCTGTGGGACAGTACCTCCACTGCTCAGGGTGTGAATTCCTTCGAATTTCGGCCACTCGGTTCTCGACAAACTGCTTGTACTCCTTATCAGTGTTTGTGATCCACCACAGCGAAATCATGGAATCTGTCCAGTTAAAAACATCGTCAATTTTTACGCCGTCTAATGCTTGACTCACGCTGTTCAACAATCTGGTCGCAGTTAAGTTGGACAGCAACTCCAGACGAGGGATAGTTTGTTTAGCTAATGGTGCAACTCTTGTCTTCGAAGATACTATCTGACATTCCACCCTCGCCTCATACTCTACTCTCATGTAGACCACAGTTCCATAAGCCTTTTTCGATGCGTCAGCAAAACAGTGAAGTTGGACTGAATTGACCTTGTCTCCATTCAATCCCTTGGCATAACATCTCTTAAAGCTCACTCTTCCAGCCTGTCTCAAATCCGATAGAGTCGCCAGCCACTGGTGATTGAGTTCAGCATCGACCAACTCGTCCCAGTCTCTTCAAGCCTTCCAAAGTTTCTGAAACATCATCTTAAATGGAAGAATGACCGGAGCTATCAACCCCAAGGAGTCAAAAAACCTTGTAGCTGTACTGAGAATCAATCTTCTTGTTGCTGGTTGGGCATCTACATCTCCCAATGTCTTGTTCAGATCATAAATCAGTTCATCTTGGGTTGGGTTCCAAAGCATTCCCAAAACCTTTTGCTCCTTTCCTGTACTTTGCTTGAAAACTGATTTAGAGAAGCTTTCGTCTTCTTCTTCTACTCTAGGTCCATTGCTCTTTTCAAAGTCATCACTGAAAGCTTCATCTTGTTCCAGTGATTTCAGCAGACTTTCTGAATTGCTACTCCACTTTCTCATATTGAAGCCTCCTGACTTAAGACAGAGCTTTATCTTCTTAGCCAATTTGAACGCACTATCCACGTCACCATTTCCAGACACATAGTCATCAACATATAAAGACTTCAACAGCTCTCTTGCAAGTGCACTGTCCACTGGCAAACATGTGTTCAAATGGTGTCTGATTGTGGCATTTAGAATGAAAGGACTTGAGTTTACACCAAATACCACACGTGCAAAACGTAGTACCATGACTTCTGGACTTTCCTTATTCGGATCTTCAAACCATAAAAATCTCACAAAGTCCCTGTGTTCAGGATCAATCTCAATGTTCAAAAACGCCTTCTCAATGTCTGCAGTTAGGGCAACTTCATGGACTCTGAACCTCAGCAAAATGTCAAATAGCAAGGGATTAAGAGAAGGTCCAATGTGCAGACAGTCATTTAAACTGGGCCCAAACACCATAGATGAGGCATCGTAAACAACTCTCACCTTAGTTGTATCTCTGTCAAGTCTCACTACCGTCCTGTGTGGAAGATAGTGGACATCTCCAGGCGGTGGTATTTGATCTTGTGGTACCATTTCAACCACACCACTGCTTCAGAATTTCTGGTTGGTTCTTGAGCTTCTTGATTGTTGTTGTCAGTCTACGCAATGCCACTGTATAATTGTCTGGTAACATGGGGTGATTATCCTTGAATGGTAACTTGACCTGGTATCTCTTTCCAGTAAATGTGATGTCATTTGAAAACTTGTCATAGACTGAAGTTTCATGTTCCTTAATGCCCAAAGTTTCCAAGTCCCAAAATTTCTGCAGATCATCCTTCATATCACTTATCTCTGTGGACTCTATCTTTAACACATGCGTGGAACTCAGATTCACAGTGCATGACCTTGTCAATGTTGAGCACATAGTTGGTCCTGATAAAACCCAACCTAAATTGGTTTCAAGGGCTACTGGTCCATAGGGATCTCCTTTAATGATGTTCCCAGTAAAGAACGAACAGTAATAATCTGCTCCTATCAGCACATCAACACTGACAGAATCACTTGTATCACATACAAGTTGTAGACCCTGCAAGTAGGGGTAGCATTCCAACGTGGTTCGAGACCGTTGATTGGACACTGGGCTGCAAATTACTGGTACAACATATGAGGTGATATACACATTCATTTCATCCAATGTTCTGACACACAATTGCACAACATCACATTCCTTCACAGAGGCTGAGTTATCTCCAAATGTTTTGATCAAAAGTGTCTCCTTACCAATGGTTGGTAGGTTCAATTGTTCACATGCCTTACTGGTTATGTATGATCTCTGGCTACAGGAATCAAATATCACATGGGCATTCAATCCAAGTTGTTGGTTATTAGGTCTGCAAACAAAGGCTTGGGCTACCTGTAACAACACAGAGTTGGCATTGTTTCTAAAGTGCATTGCTGAAGTTCCAGCTTCTCTGCTCCTATCTTGAGATGATCCAGATCCATGTGGTGTTGCCTCGTCACTAACTACATTCCTGGATGTTGGAATGTTGCTTATTCTTTCACAAATGGTTACATGGTGTCTACCTTCACAGTTAAAGCATTTTGCCTTTGACGGACAATTTGTGGAGATATGGCCACCCTTCAGGCACACAAAACACTTGCCATTTCGTCTCAGTATTGTTCTCCTAGCTTTCGGTTCAGTGATGGTCATGCAGTTAATTGGTTTGTGATTCTTCTTGCAAAAAACACATTGTTGAGTAAATTCCTCACTGCCTGTATAAAGGGCAGAGGCAGAATGGGGTTGTTAGCTTCTTGCTCTGTACTGTTCAAACCTGGGTGTATTGGCATTTGCACCACTTGTTTTCATTGCAGTACATCTTTCCCTGGCTTCCAACTCAGTTTTCAGTGCACTCAACAAGG